>NC_089873.1:73050000-73235000 GCF_040182565.1 Anser cygnoides | reverse complement strand
CCTGAAATTGTGAGGAAAGGATTGGGGGATTTGACTCTGGCATTTGGCCGTGGTACCACAGTGACTCATATGCATACTAAGTCAAACAGGATTGGAGTACTCTGCATTATCCAGAACATAAGTTTTCTAGATAGAAAAGCTATTGCCTAATACCACCTTTTGGGGCCTCTCCAAGAATGAAAACAGTTGCTCCGGTGTTCTACCCTTAATAGTCTGTAGCCATGATAGCCACCTTGTGATTACCTCAGGCCAAACACTGTGTTTTAAGAAGTAACGTCCCCTGAAGCGATTTGTTTAACAGTTTTCTAATGTGCTGGCATATATTCTTGGCAAAATATGTATTAAAAGAGAATTAAAGTTGAGAATAGATATCAATGACTCCAGGCCACAAAACATTACAGAGCTATTTTAGGTACCCCAATAAGCAGGATTTACAAAACGAAGGGAATTTAGAATTGCAATTAAACTCTTAAGAGATCTTGACACAATAAAAGATAGATAAAAGTCAGTGAGTGTGCGCAAACATCATCCTCCATGTCGTATTGTTCTGTACATGTTCTTCTGAATGCTGCAGATGAGGCTCACTGGTAAACATACTTCAGAGCCTCTATCCTCCTGCTTTTCTTTACATCACTCATGGTATTCTTTCATCTGTAGCACCAGTTGTTGTTCCGTGTGTTGGCCATATTCTGTTCTCTTTTATTTTTCTTCAGCATGAGGTAATTACATTCTTTAAGAATCGTTTTTCTCATTCGAGAACTCAGAAGCAGGCTTATTTTGGCTTCATGATTATCATTTTTGCCTATTTCTTTTTCTTAACTGGATTTTTTTTCAAGAAGCTTTTTATCCACTGCTCATTCTATGTAGGAAGGACCTCGTTCAGGAGGTTTTCCACTGTCCTCCATGGCAACAATGCTGTAGTTTGCCTTTGCTTCAGATGAAATCCTTGAAATAATCAGTCCCTGATGTTTTTCGTACAAACATTGACTCTAAAATGTTGTCAGTATAGATTGATTTGTCATGAGGTGGAGAGGGACACACAGAGGGACAAGTGGTTGTGCTCATTTAATGGTCAGTTCGCACCCAACTTCTATTGTGTGTAGGGAGCTTTGTTTTTTTTAGAAAAATCACTTAATTGGAGGTAATGTCTTGATATCCTGGAAGTCCATGGAAATAACAGGCATTTCAATAGTTGACAATTTTAAGGAAAGTCTCTTGAGAAGAACAGTTCAGTTGAATGAGAAAAAAGGCAGTTATTTTTAAAGAATAGTATCAAAACCCTACAAAGCCAACACACATAATTTGAGTAAAGCCTCTATATAAGATTTCAATGAGTTTTAACTTCACAGTAAGTCTAATGAGTCTCTTTTGTTCTGCCAAGGGTCTTAGGAATAAAAGTGTTGGATTTCAAGGACCAATTTTACGTTTACTTTAGTTTGTAGACAAAATAATTTACTTTTAAGAGGGAAAAATAAATGCCTGACAGACGTGTGTATTACTTTCCTACCCTAAGAGGAAAAGTTAATTTAGCCACAGTTGGTATTTTTGAATTCCTGAACTGTAAAAACAAACAAACAAAACAAACAAACAAACAAAAAACAACAACAAAAAAACAAGTGCATCAGGGGAAGGGAAAAAAAAAAAACTTTGGGGGAAGAAAAAATATAACGGAAGGAATTAAAACACCTAGAAACATTAACAGCCATACCTGATCATCTTGACTGTTCCTCCTTTCTGCTCTGACTGGATATTAAGCACCCAATGCATCTTATTACTGAGAGAGGCTTATTAATCCCATTTAAAAATAAATAAATAAATCCAATAGTGAGAATTCCATAGCCTTATTAGGTAATCTTTTTTAGTGAATCTCTCTCTTTCTGCTTAGCAAGCAGACAGAAAACTGAACTTTCCCTTTCTGTAAATCAATGCCATTAAAGCCATGGGGTAAAGCTCCCATGTTGTACCGTGTAAACATGGCAAATTGGACAGCTGCTGTCTCAATAACCATCTTCAAATGCATATATGGTTGTGATAATATCTCCTCAACCTTTTCTTGATATTATCTTGATAAAGATGCCCAGTTCATTCAGCTTCATCTGGTAAGTCCTGTTTTGTCAAGTCTTATCATTCTTTCTGTCTCCTGGACTATCTCATTCGTCCGCATCTGTCTGTCATTATTGTGTGCATTACCAGGCACAGCATTTCAGTTGAACTGTGCCAGCTTGGTTGAAGGAACCATTCCACTTTGATAAAGACAAAGTCAACTCAAGTTAACTTAGTGCTTTAAGAAACAGAACAGCAGCTCTCAATATGGTTACTTAATTGCATCCACGTTCCATGTGATGAATAACATTTCCCATGTACAGAGACCAAAATTAGTAGACAAATGTCCTTCTTCCTCCCAATGCGGGGGCGGGGAGGAACGTATAAAGATGTTGTATCTATGAAAACAGATGTGTTATTTATTTAAACGGTGCAAGCTAAACAAGAAACAGTTAAGGTTAACTTGCTGTCATCTGAAGTTCTTAAAACCACACATGAGAACAATGTCTTAGACAGAAGGAACTGATTTAAGTCCAATTGTTACTTGCTAAACTTGCCTGACTTAATGGAAAATAATTTGGTTGGTTGTTCTTTAAGGTGGTAGGTTTAAATAGACACTATATCTTTCCTATGTCACTCTTGTTTCTGTTTTCAGTACAGTACTTTGAAAATACAGTTTCTTACCTGTATAAATACTGAAGCATTTTACTAGAATTGTGAGTAATCAAATCCTTGAAATATATATAACATATATAAATATACATTATATATACATTATATATATAAATATATATAATACATATATTATATAAATATGTATAATATATATTATAATATATACCATATATAATTGCCCTTTCTAGAAGAGTCCCATCCAGTTGCAAGTCTTAATCCTAATTTCTCTTCATCTACATTGTAGGTTAATTCTGTTTTTCTACTATCAAGTGTGTTTATAGAAAGTGAAACCTTTTTTCTTTGTAAATGGTAAAACTAGAGTTTCTGAAGTTGTTCTTCCACTGAGGCAAAAATGACTGGTAAACTTGACAAGCAATCTGTAAATTTATATTGATCTGTGAATTGTATTCTTGAGACATCCCCTCTGACTTTAAAGAAGTTAATGACAGGTGGATGTCTTGGAGAAAATGCTTTTTATGTAAGTTAACATTCATTAAAAATCATATGCCTCAGATGAATTATATTGATTGGAGTTGCTTGTACTCCTCTAACCAGCCTTACTTGGCTTTGGCACTTCATTCAGAAATGAGTGGAAATTCTTCTTGTTGCTATATTATGCAGGACTCTTCTGGTGATGTGAGTGTCTCTTTCCATTGCATACTCTTGCCAAACTAAGCAGTAAGAGAGATGTGGATGTAGAAGTTTCTGTTCTAGACAGAAGGTGGTTTGTTTTTTTTTTTTTTCCTTCCTAGGATAGATTAATTCTGTATCTACGCACAGACTTGAATATGACTAGTAATATAAATAAAACTACTTGTTTACTTAAATGCCTGCAAAACACCTTATCTATGCAGCTCTTATACATAGGTGCTGTAGTATTTTGTAGAAGTGCATATTTCAAGTTTCATTTTACTGAAGGCAAAAATGAGAAATGGAATTGAAACATCTTTAGTGAGATCATTCAACAAGATAGCAGCATATACAAATGGAACCAAAGTTTTCTTTTCCAGTGCTCTGTCCACCAAGAGTATCTACTTGTTCACCTTTAACTTATGTTACAGTGATTTAGTCTTAAAAAAATTCCCTAACAGTACCATAACTGATATAAATAAAGTATTTATCTTTTAGGTTTCTTCAAGACTGGAGCCTTATCTAACAAAATGTCGCTCTTGTCTGTAGCAAAATCCTGTTTCACTGTGAATTTTACATTTCTCCGTTCTGTTTAGCATAAGAAAAGAAGAAAACTAAATATGCAATACTTACTTTTCTTCAACTCAACCTCTAACTGCATTCATGGAATGCAGATAATAGATATTTTTGTTACAGTACCGTAGCAATAAAAATGGAAAAAACATATGGGGGAAAAATCCACCACCAGTGAGAGCTTATTAAGTGTTCTGAAAAATATGGAAAATGTTTATAAATAAAAATGCAATTTAGAGTTGGGACAATGGATATATGCGCTGATTGGGTGGTAATAATCTATGTATTTTAACAATCAGCTGTGGAATGTACACAGTTCTTTAGATTTTTTATTTTTTTATTTTTTTTTAAAGAGAGACCAGCTGCTAGAAGCAAACATACTAATATTCTTATTTCTATATCATCGTAGGATCATAGGATGGTTTGGGTTGGAAGGGACCTTAAAGACCACCTAGTTCCAACCCCCCTGCCATGGGCAGGGACACCTCCCACCAGAACAGGTTGCCCAAAGCCCCATCCAGCCTGGCCTTGAACACTTCCAAGGATACACAGCTTCTGTGGGCAGCCTGTTCCAGTGCCTCACCACCCTCTGAGTAAAGAATTTCCTCCTTAGATATTAATCTAAACCTCCTCTCTTTTAGTTTAAAGCCCCTCTTTTAGTTTAAAGGACAAGCCTCCTTGTCCTATCACTACACCCCCTGACAAAGTCCCTCCCCAGCTTTCCTGTAGGCCTCCTTTAGGTACTGGAAGGCTTCTCTAAGGTCTTCCTGGAGCCTTCTCTTCTCCAGGCTGAACAACCCCGTCTCCCTCAACCCGACTTCACAGGAGAGGTGCTCCAGCCTTCTGATCATCCTCGTGGCCCTCCTCTGGACTCATTCAAATAGGTCCATGTCCTTTTTGTGCTGGGGGACCCAGAGCTCAGTGCAGGACTCCAGGTGGGTTCTCACAAGAGTGGAGCAGGAGAATCCCCTCCCTTGCCCTGCTGGCCACGCTGCTTTTAATGCAGCCCAGGGAATGGTTGGCTTTCTGGGCTGCAGTCTCAAATTGCCAGCTCACGTTGAGCTTCTCATCAACCAACACCCCCAAGACCTCCTCAGAGCTGCTCTCAATCCATTCTCCACCTAACCTGTATTTGCGCTTAGGATTGTTCTAACCCAGGTGCAAGCCTTGTACATGGATATTTGTCCCCTGCATTGCAAGGATCCTTAGGTACTGAGTTTTCAAGTCACTTTCTAGCCAAAATTCTCCTCTATTTCACACTGACTTTATACTATATAATAAAGGCCCAATTAAACATTGATAATATAAGTGTCTACTTGTATTGCCAGCTTGTAGAATCATGCAATGAATACATAGTTCTCTATTTTCATTAGAAATACCTGTATATTATGTTTCCTTTTCTCCGTTTAAAAGATTATCTTGGAAACATAAACCAATTAAAAACAAATTTTAAAAATGCAGTAGTACTTCCTCCACATTTGCTGACAGCCCTGAAACAGAATTTCTGATAGTCACAAACATAAAAGCACCTCAAAATGGTATTTAAATCCATGCAGCATTTATTACAAGCAATGGGTCTTAGTCCATCAAGCTATGCTTTGAGGGACAAAGGACCCCAAAGCTCTCTCTTACTTTTTCATTTTTGAGGATTGGAAAGAGCAAGGGAAGCAGGGAATTTCTGGCCTCAACCTTGAAGAGGAACATGGGGGCATTGTATCTTCTAGGCAGAAATAAAAACGTGTCTCTGTTTTCCCAAGTGGATTTGTAGAGCTGTGGAAATTTGGTAGACCAAATGTATAATGTGCTGAAGATTTGAGGCTCCTTTATCTAGTCATTTGTGTTCTGTCTTGAATTAGGTCCCTGAAAGCAAGATACAGTGAGTATTTGCTGTTCCAAGGTGCTGGTGCTGTGCAGTGTTTGGTGTGGCACTAGAGCATGGAGGAGGGTTCTGTCTGGAGTAAGCTGCATATTTTTTTGACTGAACATCTTTGTAAGAGGGAATTCCTGAAAATTTTCTGTGGGAAGATAAAAGAAAGTAGGATATACCAAAAGCTCTTGTTTATTGGTGTATTTACCCAGGTATTCAGCCAGCTTGAAGTCTTTCTAAAGAATTGGACAAAATGGGGACTTTCACCTAGGTCTCCTACTTCCTAGACAAAAGTCCAGATCATCAGACTGTGAAAATCCCTCTCTGCAGCCCAATGAACATGTAATTAAGTATGCAAACTGTAATAACATGAATAGAAAAGAATACCAGGCAGAACATGAAGAATTTTGAAGCCGTATCTCCCACAGTGCAGATGAGTGCCCTAATGACTGAGCTATTGTCTGCTCTAGGGGATTGTTCTCTCTAGCTAGAAATTTTATCTGGTGCATGAAAACCCTTCAGAGTGACCTGGCATTTCCAAGTGAAATAAGATGTTGCCAGAAAATTCCCAGTCTTGTAGATTTCTGGATTACATGGATGCACATGCCCTGAGACCCACACTTAAAAATGAAATAAATTGTATACACTTTGAAGTAAATACTGTAATCTATTATTATATTAGGTCTAATCCTTGAGGTCCTTGTTCATGCTGATTTCTCTTTAAGTCATTTCAACTTTTCCTTAGAAATTATAAAACTTAACAAGACCACAGCCTTCAAAGTAAGGCCTATTACGTAGTCTGATTATGCTTTTATATGAAACACTTTGCACTTACTAAAGACTCATTTCATGTAGCACAACTTCAGATTTTCTTTGGATGTAGAAAGGGAAATGGTGACAAAACAGTGGAACACTTTCAGTTCCTCGGCAAGTCTGCAGGCTTGTGTGCTGAGAGGGAGCAAGGGAAAATGTTATTTACTCCATCTTGTGCCTTATTTGTAAGCAAGAATGTAGGAGAGAAAATCTTTTTCTTTGCAGTAGATTCTGCAAAAAGATTCTTTAGTATATTTAGCAATAGGTTGTTTATTTCTTCAAATAATGCATAATGATAAAAAAAATTTTGAAGGGAATTTCCTTCTACCTGCTTTTTTATTGTATTCAGGAATCATGGTCTCTTGAATAGAAGTAGTTTCTCTCCTCTCTCGCTCTCTTTCGCTCTTTTCCTCTTCCTCTCTCCTGTCTTCCTGCCAAAGCTTTTCCATTTTTCCCCATCATGTTGTTTGAAGTAACTTATATTTTGTAAAAGTTGGCTTATTGTTTGCAAAACCTGTTGGACTCTAATAATGCACATTGTGGAAGACATCTCCTTTGAGAAACGGAAGCAGTTAGTAAAATCACTGAGATATTTGGTAAAGAAAATGCACGAACAACAAAGTATTCAATAAAAGTCACTTATCTCTTAATCAATTCTAATTGCATAATTGAAATCAGGGTTGTGTTGTCAATGATGTGTCTTCCCAACTCAGTGTACGTGAACCTTGAAAGTTCAGTTAAAATTAAAGGTGAACTGGACTTCATTCACGATGCAAAAAAAGTTATTTTTCATCCCCTCCTGTCCTGTGTATTGATGTAGTGCTACATTGTGTCAATGGGTATTCTGTTAACTCAAAAGATTTTCTTCTGAAGTAATCTCTCAACATGAGGAGAGGGCAGTTAGTAATACTGTTGTGTGTGTAATTCACATAAAATGACATCAGTCTTTCAAAGGCACCAAGATAAGAGTTTAAAAACTTGATATAATAAAGGTTGGACCACCAACTTTAAATCTATGGAATGCTTTAGGAAGAGGTTTGAAATTACCTATGAGTCATTAGGTTAGCTTGCAGATGAAACTAGTGTCAACTTGTCTCACGCTCTTCCCTCATTTTCTTATAGGGAGTCTAAAGTGTCGGGGACTCAGGTTTATCAGCCCAAGCAAGGGGCTGATGTATTGTACGATATTATTCTACTACCTGGAGGTCACAATCACAGGTTCAGCCTCCTATATACATTCATTTTTGTGAGCTGTCACCAGAAATAATTTGAATTATGCTAGAAAAGATCAAGTAGAAGTGGTCTAGCAAGTTGTCTGATTGAATCAGATTATTTTCTACTTCATGTTCTAGATTTATTCTTGAGAGAGTGCGAGTGTTTCCAGCGTATACACTGGAGGGAAGGAATCTGGATGTAGATAATTACTTTGATTGTCCTAGCAGAGTAAGGCAAAAATTGTCCAAAGAATATAAGGAAGGGAATTGCAAAGTCACTGTTATTCATTTGCCAGAGTACTAAAATTGCCCAGCCTTTTGGGTGCTGTGAAAACAAGAAACTTACTCAGTTTTTATCTATTTATGGCAATAGGTCTGCAGGAAGCCCTATGGGTGTGAAAGGACAGGTTCTTAGGTAGTTTGAATATGCAAGATTTGTGTAAACTCTGATGACATTTTGTACTGTTTTGTGTGGAGCCAGACTTAGACATTGCATGTAATATGTATAACGTCACCTAACTTCTTGGCTAACTAAACTGAGCTAGAACAGGAAAAACAATATTGACTTGAAGTCAGACTCTGAGATCGTTCCCGTTGGAGTACACTAGCTGATGAGCTGAAGAAGTTACAAAATGCAGGGAAAGCTGAAAGAAACTGGTAGCAACTCAGTGGCAATTCTCCACAGGACATGCAGTTTTCAGTAAAAACTCCAAGAATATATATGTTCAATAGTAGTTATGGTATGTCATGGAAGAGAGGTAAAATATTCCTCCGTGGAAAGCTTTGTTTATAACGAATGTGCTTCCCACTCCGGAGTAGTAACAAAGCTAAGAGCAGCAGAAGACCAGATTCAAGAGCCCTTCAGTAAGAAAGGCAGGTCAGGTTTGCTACATAACTATGGCCCCAGACTCAAACTGGAAGTGTCTCAGATACCTAGGAACAAAAACAAAACAACAAAAAAACAACGACCAAAAGCCATTACTAGTTGTAAAAAAAATAACTAGAGAAGGAAAAGAATAACATATATGTATGCAATATAATATGTTAATAACAGCTACTGCTGAGAGAAGTTCAGGTTGCAGAGAGAATCACGTAAAGGTAAGAAGTGTTAGTATGTGGCTGTTCTAACACATACATAAGACATAATTTTGTCTAATTTGACAAAAAAAATGGATTCTTTAGCTACTGTTGTCTTTGTATCTAATGTTTTTCCTTCTGTGAACACATACCGCCACTCTCAGTGTTGAAATATAAAAGATGATTTTGAAGATGGATGTGGAATATTGTCAGTCAGGCAACATTAAAATCACCGATAATGCCAAAGCCTGTTACATGAAATATGGCATGATTGATGGAGTACCTGTAACTGGAGAGTGGAAATAAGAGGTAAGACATCTGCAGCCACTCATCAGTGGTTGTGTCAGGTCATGGATTCACTTGGTAAAACTGATTCACTTCATTTCAAGTTTTAAAGACCAACTTCTGCTTTTAATGGATGTTATTATTGGATTTCCAACTAACTTTTATTTTCCAATTGTAGTCTTCCTACTCACAGTTATAAACCATAATGCTAAAAAGGAGTCTTAGGCTGCTGCTGATACACTGTGCCACACCTATTTGTCACAAATTCACATAACCTGTAGGTGCATGCATCTTTTCCTTCTCTTTTGCATGTTTCCAGTGTTATGCCTGAGCATTAGGTGCCAGATGCATTTCTCTTCTGAAACAGGTGTTTTCTTTATTTTCATCTCAGCAGCTGCTAGTATCACTTTCAGTTCCTCGAGACAGATCCTTAACCTGCTGGTGACCATGCAGAGAGAATGATAGTACCTATCTAATCTTTCAGGATAAGAGCCAAAGCCTAAATACCTACCAATCAACCAGTCAGTTGAAACCCTCTTCTCCCTCCCTCCTGCCCAAAGAGTAAAAAGGGAAATAAAATGAAAATGGAAATGAAAAGCAGAACCTTGAAAATAAGGAAATTCAGCAGCTTGCAGTGACTGTTTTTTCTCTTAGAACTGCATGTGGATGAAGAACAGAAGTTATGTTTTCTAACTCACACTGGCTCTGGCAGCTGGGAATGGTCAAGTGTAAAGAGAGTAAGCACGAAGAATTAGGGGGAATTAAGAGTGGAGAAGTGCATAACAGTAGGGTGTACAATGGCCATCACCATGTAGCTTGTCACATTCATTATAAGTCTGAATGTGTATTAGTTGATTAACCATTCATCAAAAGTTTTGTCAGCATTAATTTTATGTATGTGTTCCCCCCCAAAGTAACTGGTAATTCCAAGTCTTCTATAATCGAAGTACTTAAAAACACTACACACATAATTATTCTCATTATTTAGAAAAATACAACAAATAAATACTTTGCTAGAGTCATTTTATGGCTGCTTATCTCATGTGAAAACAAAAGCTGTTATTACTGAAAGGTCATTGTGAAAGAGAGGTTATGAGTGCAGTAAACTAGACATCAGCATCACATGGTATATCTAGTGCTACTTGGTAGACAAAAGGTCTATTTATATTCCAAGCAAAGGATGGGAGAAAACGAAGGCATTCAGTGATTCTGATGGCAAAATAGATCACCAGACCACTAAACAGCTTAACTGTCTAACTCCTGAACAATTACAGTAATTCAGTAAGTTTGTGAGTTTTTACATTTGCTTTGGAGAAACTAGAAGTCAGGAGAGGACAAACAGATTTGTTTGTCTGACTCAAGAGGAAAGAGCTGAGCATCTGCCCAAGAATTTTTTGTTCATGTTCCTGAAAATAATCAGTTTTAGTGTGGGGAGTTTCTTTACTTATAACTAATGCCAGAACAATCTGCTTATAAATCTATTTCGAATTGGAGAGTATGTAAATAATAAGTATACCAGCATTAGAAGAGAAGTAGCAATAGAGCTGTGCGTGCCTTGATCCAGTACTATTATTTTACACTTTTTATTTGGGTTCAAAATTTAGTTTCAATGGACTTGCCTCTTGTGCTATTAGGGAGGGAGGTTGGGATAGCAGGAAGCCTAACGATACTTGAATAAATACCAGCAGTCTGAGGAAAGATGTTTCAAAGCATTTAGGCTCTTAAATCTTGATTTCAGTTTACTCCAGGTGACAGCTTCTCAGAATATTGATCCTAGCTTTCAAGAGTGCAGAGTGACATCCAGAGTCTTGATAAAATATGTATGTGTATCTACCATGACAGTAAAAAACACACAAAAAATGTATTTCTTCACAAAGATGAAGATTTTTGCCCTTTTTGAATATTAACTCTTTATGTCAAATAAGCTTTGTAAATAAATTCCCAGCCTCTTTTCCTTTTGCACTGTGGATTTTCTTTCAGAGGCACTATTGCAGTGAGACAAATGCTTAAAGATACCAGTTATAGGGGCAAATATGTAAGTTTACTTACAGACAAGCAGCATTTCTTTTGAAATATAATTGCTCTATTACACTATACTCTGTTTTGTGACAAAAATTCTACCTTCCTAGAAAATGGAAAAAGTATCAATTTAGTTTCTTCCATTTTTATTCTTTTCCTTCAGCAGAAACTTGTGCAAGAATCCAATAGTCTGTGCTAGAAATAATGAGGTGCTTGCCGTGCTAGTGTTTGCTAATAATCGTTGTGGTCTTCATTTTCAAACAACAGTGCAGTTTCTTACTGAGTAATTATAGCTCTGTAGTATGTTGCTTTTTTTGTTTGTTTTCTTCTGTTTTTCAGTCACACTTTGTACTGACAAAATTGAGTTGATCTGGTTAAACTTCATACTGTGTTGCAAGGGACATCGCTCTTCAGTTTCAGACTGACCTTTTCCAGTTCAGTCTAAATATGATTCTAATGTCTTGTCTGCACAGGGATATTTTCTGGAATTGTTATACCAATATAATTATATGATGATATAAAACAATAGTTTAATGCCTAGTGTGTTCACTCCTAGATTAATGGGAATCATTTTAGTACACCTTAGTTCACTTACTTGACATAATCTAAACAAAATAAACATAGTTTTAACTAAAATAATAATATCATTTATAATGATATTTATAATGATATTGATAATTTATGATATGATATGATAATTTATTAATGATAATTTATAAATAAAGTCATTTGCAGGAATTTTACTAACACTGTTTAAAACACTCCTGAAGTATTTTGTGGAACTGCGAGCATGGACAAGCCTGCTCACTTTACTTGTAGCACCCCTGAACTGAATGGCAAATCATCCACCAACTTCAGTGGGATCTGGACTGGGATTTACATTTTATTTACTTAGATTAAGTTGGCATCTCCTTTTGATTACAATTCTGTCATTTAAATGTAACATTGAAGTATGTGGATTAAAAAAAAAATCATAGTTAACAGCTTCAAGCCCTCTGATCTTTCTGTATGGTAATAGTGTTTTTATTTTAATTTATTAGATATGGATCGTAAGGTAACAGTAAAGAGTATACATTCAAAAATATATGAAGAAGGTATATGTATGCTGGGACACACTATCACTGAGATTTATGAATTAGATCTCATGTCTATCTTACATTTTATCTGCTTTCCTGTGCTTATATTAGCTATGTTTACAGCCATGAACTGCAGTGAAGAATTAATTTCATATTGAAGAAATAAGTCCATTCTTAAGAGAACCACTTGTACCTTCTCCCACTTTCCTTAATAAGAAACAGAAACCTGTTGAACTTAGAGATTATGAAAATTACAAATGTGCTTACATCCTAAAATGTATTTGAGTAATTACATGGCAAGCAGTCATCAAATAGTTTCATTATAGGTCAAATGATAGTCATCTGTGGTAAGCCACCAAAAAGACAAAGAGGGAAGTGGTAAGGAGAGCCATCAGCATTCTTTAAAGGGTTTAGCTAAATGAATAGGCAAACTGGAAAAGACAGTTTATTTTTTATCATTATGTTGTCCTGAATGTAATACATATGTGCATTCTTTTGACTTATGCTTCTCTTTGTATCTCATGCAATGGTGAGTAATTCAGTATCAGTAAAAGAAAGATTTTTTTTTTTATGTAGGAGTGGAAATGGTAACAAATGGACATATATTTTAGAGACAGTAACTCCTGGACAAAAAGGAAAGGCTGATACAGTTTGTAGGAGCAGGTAATACAGCTACAAGTTTTCATTTTACACATCAGTAGTGGCAGATCTAGTATTACATGAATGGCAGATCTAGTATTACATTATAAATGGTTTGAGACTACAACTTAGGATCCAGCTCTGCTTGTTAAATTCAGTACTAAATTCTGTTTTAAAAAGAGAAAAAGAATTCTACCTGTATATTCCTTTGAAAAGGACCAAAGGAAGAAAAATTTTTCTCAATTGGTATGGATATTTTTATTTTCTGTGGGCAAAATTTCTCTTAGTGAGAGTGAACAGTAAGAACCGTGGCAGAGCTTCTCTCTCCACTGAGTTTAGAACGTCTGGTGTCTGTAGTAATCCATTCTAAGAAATACTGCCTGTTATACCCAAAGCAGCATGGCTCTGATCCCTGACTGTGGCAGCTAAGTACTTCTGCTAGATAAATTGTAAACCACAACTTTCCCCCACAGCCTATCATTGATTTTTTTGTTTCCTGGTTGAAATTTCCAGTCAGATTATTCTTTGGCTTTAGAATTTTCCATTCTAAAATCAATACAGACGTGTAGCATTTTACTTTAAACTTAATCTTAGGGGTAAACTTTGTACATTTTGATAGACTTAGAAGTATGAAGTAAGATTCAGCAATGCTGAAATTCAGTTCTTGTTACAGTTCAGTGCCTGTAATCCTGTAGTCCCTGTTTGTCTCGGTAAAGCTTCAGCTCAAGAGACATATTCCTTTCCCTGTGAGACTCCGGGGGGTTGTTGTTCTGTAGAAAGGCAGTAACTGCAGGGCTATTTCTCTACCACACATGAGAGTGCTAATTCTTTCCAAAGTGTGCTAATAGTTGGAAGAATGACGAAGTACGGCATCCTGGGAATTTTGTGTTTAATTCATTCCCTCCCTATCTTTGTTTCTTTCAATGACTTACAGATTCACTTTCTTACGTTGTCAGGGAAGAGTTCAATTTGAAAACCACTCTATATGCTTTCAGTGTTGCATTCACTATCCATAAGATTCTCCACTTGGAATTTAGCTGACTGGTTGTGACTAATGCCCACAACAGAATACAGTTCAATTACTTTCACCTTTATACTCTTGATACTGTGGTAACTATTGAAAGTTTAGCGTGTTTTTTTTTATTTATAAAATAAGGAGCTGTGATAAAGGAATGCTTCAGGATCCTAAGTGCTGAATACTAAAATATCAATTTTTATATGCTCAGTCACCACATCTGAACAGACATAGGTAGGAACTTAACATGAAAGCAGATGGGAGGCTCTTCTTTACTGCTTACCTAATGAGTAGTATCTCTACAGCTTTTCCTAGAGATGACTGAGAAAGTAAGTCCTAACTTCTCATGAAGCATCCAATCAAATAAGCTTTTTGATATATGTAGAAGGGCATAGCTTTTCTATATTAGGTAGCATGGTCTCAGTTTTTAGGGGGTTGTACAGATGGACAGGCTGGAGAAGTAGGCCCATGAGAATCTAATGAGGTTCAACAAGGCCAAAAGCAAGGTGTTGCACTTGGGCTGGGGCAATCCCAGGTATTTACATAGACTGGGAGAAGAAGAATTCGAGAGCAGCCCTGCAGAGAAGGACTTGTGGGGCCTGCTGGATGAGAAGCTGGACATGAGCCAGCAGTGCACGCTTGCAGCCCAGAAGACCAACTATGTCCTGGGCTGCATTAAAAAAGGGGTGGCCAGCAGGGAGAGGGAGGTGATTGTCCCCCTCTACTCTGCTCTTGTGAGAGCCCACTTGGAATACTGTGTGCAGGCCTGGGGCCCCCAGCACAAGAAGGATGTGGAGCTCTTGGAAGGGGTCCAGAGGATGACCGCTAAGATGATCAGAGGGCTGGAGCACCTCTCCTATGCAGAAAGGTTGAGGAACTGGGTTTGTTTAGCTTGAAGAAGAGAAGGCGCTGGGGAGACCTCATTGCAGCCTTCCAGTACTTGAAGGGAGCATATAAACAGGAGGGGGAACGCCTCTTTAGTTGTGTTGATAGTGATAAGACAAGGGGGAATGGTTTTAAACTAAGACAGTGGAGATTTAGGTTAGAAATAAGGAGAATTTTTTGCACTCAGAGGTTGGTGACGCACTGGAACAGGTTGCCCAGAGAGGTTGTGGATGCCCCATCCCTGGAGGCATTCAAGGCCAGGCTGGATGCAGCTCTTGGCAGCCTGCTCTAGTGGTTGGCAACCCTGCCCAGAGCAGGGGGGTTGAAACTAGATGATCTTTAAGGTCCTTTTCAACCCAGGCCATTCTATGATTTTATGACTTCTCCAAAGTTTTGGTTTTGCTTCAGTGACATGCCTTGCTTCTTTTCCTTACTTTATGTCTCTGAAAAGAAATGGTATTTGCCCTGTGCAAGGAACTTGTACATCCCCTGTAAGTTCTTCCCTATCTGAACTTGAAAAACAAGCTCTATTTTAACCTGAGAAAAGACATGGATATTTCATGCATCTCAGAATATACAGCTCAGACAAGAACAGGGTGTGAGAAAAATCTCAAATAATTTTCTTCAGACAGGATCTTCTGTGAAGCTATTTTATTCGCGATTGCAATGGCAGGCATCCTGTCAATCAGGAGTGCATTTTAGTAAACAAATCATAACCTTTTATTCCCTATTACCCGACACCTGATCACCTCCCCTGTTTCCTCATTGGCTGAGTACTACAGGTTCACAAGCTACTTGACGCTCCTCTATACCATATATGTAAAATTTCTCTTTTTTTCAACCCTTTAATTTCTCCTTTCATATGTTTTGAGAACTTGTGACCTTTGTTTTACTGTTCTCACACTGCTCATCCTGTTTTTCTCAAGCTTCTACCTTATTTTGGAACAGTGAGACCTTCTACTGTCCACTTATCTACTTAGCATTTCTCCTAATTATGACTACACAACTACCTTGGAATACAGAAAAGTAATTCTCTACTGCAAAAACACAACTTTGTTTCTCACAATTCCCCCCTCTTCTTTTCTTACTCCTATTGTTGTTTTTGCATCTCTTCACATACCGCACTCCTGAGTTTTTCCAACATTAAGGTGCAATATTCTTCTTCGGATGTCACGGGGGATGCTAGATATGCCGTTATTATTACAATACCAATGAATAGTTGTTTGAGCCAATTCTATTCAGTTAATCGCGAAATTAGTTTCTCCCAAATGTTTCTAAATCCCCAGGAATTGTCATCTTGAGTTACTCTATGTAGGATCTTGTTGTGTTTTTTTTTTCCCAAATATTTTTGAGATCAGTCACATTCATCCCATTTGATCTACATATATACAGCAACTAGTATTAATTACAGTGCACGCTCCTCCTTATGAGGTTATTAATAAATCTAATACTATTTGATTCTAGAGTACTATTTTTGCAAACTTATCAAACTTATTTTCTAGTTCTTCAATATATTTACAATATTTTTGCATTTTGAGATATTTACAGTAGCTTTTTCTAATTCGCTCACCCTTAATCAAGGTAAAAACCACCTTGCAAAACTGTAAAATGCTAGAGAATTTTACTAGAGGATTATCTGGAGTCCACTTAATTCTGCGTGTGGTCTCAAGGGGACTTTGGCTTTGTGGGTCTTCAATAATAGTTACATTTGGAATTATTGCCTCCAGGGTGCAAGCTCCCTTCCATCCTACGGGCAACACCTTCCTGGCTTTATTACACATAGCCAGTACCACCCCTTGCCATTTGGGACAGGCCATCTGGTTACAGTATTCTCATGTTGTGTCTGGTGTGCATTATGTATATTAGCATTCCTGTGGCTACCATATTCAGTACAGTATGGATTATTCCCTATTTCATGGATATTTCCACACCCAGGGTCAGTAATATTGCCCCCTGAGTTTTCTATCAATGTTGTTTTAAAAGGCACCTTTGATAACACAGTATGTTATAGCCAGGATTATGTGTAGGGAACTCAACTTCAAAATCTATTCCTTCCCGGGACTGTGTATGATCTGTCATTTTTAGAAATCTAGAGAATCCAGACAGTTGCTGCTGGAAATAGCAATCAGGGACAAGGCCTCTTCAGTCTTTCTAGGCATCTGGGTGCAAATCCAACAATTATTTCGAGATAGAACTCGATAGATGTTCTGGATTAATTGGAAATGCTGATTTTTCCCTCCATCCTATCACTAATCCATTGAGAATAGGTATTACTAAGATAAACTTAAAATACGTCATTTCTATATATATATATACACCCCTATAATAGTTAAGAAATAATAATTAAGAAAAACAATAAAAATCACAAACTAATAAGGATTCTTCTGGATAAGAATTGAATACCCTCCTTTCTGTTTCTCCCACTTCCAGAGAGTGTTCTCTGGAAACACTCCAATTCTGTGTAATTCAATCCCTTTTACTTATTAATTTATAAAAATTCTTCTAAGGAGAAGTTAAAGGTTTACAATAGATAGTTTTAACTGTTTTAACCTTAAAAGTCTTTGTTAATGCAGTCTCTCAGGTATCAGGGTTAACTGATGCTTTTACCCAGGTATGAGTCCACCCTTTCTCAGTCGTTCTTACTGCCGTCTCAGTAGTCAGGACCACTTGGAACAGTCCTTCCCACTCAGGTTGCAGTTTCAATAATCTCCATGTTCGCATCAGATCCCAATCACCTTCTCAGAATGGATGGATCAGGACTTCCAAGAGTGGGGTTTGAGCTAACAGTCCACGGGTCCTGAGAGATGACAAAGAGGATGACAGCCCGAGTATATAGTTCTTAAGAAAAGCATCTTTTGTCTCAAACTGAGGTAATTCATTCCCTTTGTCCATGTACAGCAATCCAAATAATATTTCATATGGTAAAACTCCCACATCTTTTCTTGGTGCAGTTTGAATTTGGAGAAGTGCCAAAGGTAAGCACTTCGTTTGGGGAAGCTGAGTTTCCAGAACTTAGTCAATTGCTGCTTACTGTCTGATCCTCTCCACCCTTTCAGAAGAGGAAGGATGCCAAGGAGTGTGAAATTTCCACTTAATTTCTAGAGTCCACATTAGCCCTTGCAATATTTCTGACATAAAGTGAGTTCCTTGATCAGAGTCAGTATTTTCAACAATTCCATACCTGGGAGTTATTTGTTCTAAAATTACTTTAGTTACTATGTTCGCGGTAGCAGATACTGAAGGGAAAGCTTCCACCCACCCTGACAAATGATCGACCAAGACTACTAAGTATTTAAATCTACCTATTCTAAGGAGTTCTGTAAAATCTACCTGTACATTTTGGAAGCATTGAATTTCTGGTTTTTGCCCCCATTTGAGCTGACTGCGGATAATTTCCCTATTTATCTTTTGACATACTATACAACTCCTGTGTACTTGTTCAGCCAGAGTATATATATTCCTACACATACATATTTCCATAGCACAGCGTCACACGTTGCTTGAATTCCTCAATGACCCTCTTGATATAAAACAGTTACCATTTGCCTCATTAGTACTTTATTCAGCATTTCTCTCCCATCAGGGAGTATCTGTTTTCCTTTGGACTTTGTGACTCCTCATTCCTTAAAAACCTCTTTCTCTTAAAACTTTTTACTTCTTTACGTTTTGGGTAGGGGTAGCTCAACAATTCCCTGAATCCTCTCTGTATTTATTCTTCATTCCCCCTCAGACACTAGATGCCCTAAATATTTGACTTCTCTTTCTATGAATTTTAATTTATTTTCCAATACTTTCAAGCCCTGTTTTCCCAGAAAGTCGAGTAGCTTGTTAGTGGCTTCCTTCACAACTGTTTTCTCCTGTCCTGACAATAAAAGATCATCCACATATTGTAACAGTAACACCTCCTTTGGAGGTTGGAATTACTCCAAAATTTGTTCTAGAACTTGCCCAAATAAATTGGTGGCCCTGTAAACCCCTGAAGTAAAATTGTCCATCTGTATTGCTGCTTCCAACCCATTTCAGAGTCTTTCCACTCAAAGGCAAATATATCTTTGCTCTCAGGGTCTGAAAGCATCCCATTAATAACACCATTATTCTAACCTAACAATTTACTATTTGAATGCCCAATTTCATTATCAAATCCTTTCCCAACAAGTTAGTCCCTGACTCGGGTACGTATAATAATTGCCCAGTGATCATTCTATCCCTAGTCTCAGCTTGGTGTCCCCAAAAAGTGGCACTGTTATCCCAGTCCCTTCTATCCCCATCACATTTAGGGTTTCATTAGTTAATTTAAGCCTTGATACTTTACAGGCCAGTAATGACCTAACTGCCTCGGTGTATTGGGTTCACATGGCAAGGTTCTGGTAGCGGAGGGGGCTGCAGTGGTAGCCCCTGTGAGAAGAATCCAGCAGCTGCCCCATGTTACATAAGGGCCAGTTTCAGCCGGCTCCAAAGGGGCCCACCGCTGCCCAGAGCCAAGCCATGAGCAATGCAGTTTAAATCTCTATGAGAGCACATCCAAGAAAAGGAAAAAAAACTGCTGCACAACAGCAGCTGGGAGAGTGAGGAGTGAGAAACCTCCCTGCAGACACCAAGGTCAGTGCAGAGGAGGGGGAGTGCAGTGCAGAGGTGCTCCAGGTGCCGCAGCCGAAGCCCCTCCGTGGCTCACAGAGAGGCCACTGGTGGGGAAGGCAGACCCCCGCAGCCCATGATGTACCACGGCAGAGCAGATCTCCACGCTGCAGCCCATTCAGGAGCAGCCCAGGAAGGTCAGCACCCCATGAGAGGGACCCCACACCAGAGCAGCTCCCAAAGAGCCCATTTTTTGCTGCCCATGGAGAAACCCACACATGACCAGCCCAGGAAGGTCGGCACCCCACAACGGAGCAGGGGGAAGAGTGACCGTGAAGGAGCAGTGGAAACAAAGCACCACGGACTGACTGCAGCCCCCACTCCCAGCCCCCCCATGCCACTCAGAGCAGGGAAGAGGTGGAAGAGGGTGGATGGGGGAAGGTGCCCCCAGCTTGTTTCTTAGTTTCTCACCGCTCCAGCCTGTCAGCAATAGGTAATAAATTTCATTAATCTTCCTATTCTAAGTCTGTTTTGCCCATAACGATAATTGTAGAGTGATCCCCATTGAGGTACACTTGAGGAACCCTTGAGGTATGCTTGTTCATTGATCAGGGAACTAGCTTTCTGAGAAGCCCCGACTCCCCTGTTCTGAATTTATAACAGCAACTTCTCCTCCTTCTTCCACTCTGGATACTCCTATTTGAAGTGGCCGGCCTGGCCACACTTAAAACATCTTCTTAAAGCCTGTCCCTGCTAGGATTTAGGCTGCAACACAGGTAGCTTTCCTTGCCTGCCATTCCTTCATCTCTCTTCCTCTCCTTTCCATCCTGTGTCCTCTATCTTCAACCCTCTGCCTCACTACCCAGTACACTGTGAATACCATTTATTTTGCTCTCTGCTTTTCCTTCTCATCTCCCCTCCTGGCGTACACCTTCATACTACCCGCACTGTTCACTCCATCCTCCCACTTTCTGGAGCTTTTTCTGCATATCTGGCCAGGCTTTAATCACAAAATGAACTTTAAAGAGCCCTTGGGCTACTGGGTCCTCAGGATTCATCCCCGAGTACTTTCTAATTCTGACCCTGAGTCTCTCATAGGATTTCTGTGTTGTGGGTTGTTATTATCGCAGTTAGGTAAGCAGATATTTCTGCTCTATCAGAATTACTCTTGGTCTGGGGGGGGGGGGGGGGGGGGGGGGTGGTTAGTTCTTTCCCATTCTTGCATAGCTGACTACCGATTCATCACAGAATCACAGAATCACAGAATCGTCTAGGTTGGAAGAGACCTCCAAGATCGCCTAGTCCAACCTCTGCCCTAACACTAACAAGTCCTCCACTAAACCATATCACTAAGGGCTACATCTAAACGTCTTTTAAAGACCTCCAGGGATGGCGACTCAACCACCTCCCTGGGCAGCCCATTCCAATGCCTAACAACCCTTTCAGTAAAGAAGTTCTTCCTAACATCCAACCTAAACCTCCCCTGGCACAACTTTAGCCCATTCCCCCTCGTCCTGTCACCAGGCACGTGGGAGAATAGACCAACCCCCACCTCTCTACAGCCTCCTTTAAGGTACCTATAGAGAGCGATGAGGTCTCCCCTGAGCCTCCTCTTCTCCAGGCTAAACAACCCCAGCTCCCTCAGCCGCTCCTCGTAAGACTTGTTCTCCAGACCCCTCACCAGCTTCATTGCCCTTCTCTGGACTCTCTCGAGCATCATTCCCCTCCTAAACATTCTTCTCCAAGGAATAACATACCCAGGATTGACATTCCCCTCCAGGAATACAAATTAGGCCTTAGAAACGGATTTGACTGTTCTGCTAGGCCGTCAATTAAAGACTTCCATTTCCTTCTTAAAACTCCTAACCTCACTGCTGGTAAGGGGGGAGTGGCACTGGCCCCGCGTTGGCCCTGCACGGCCCCGAGGCACCACCGGGACCCCCCCTGCCTCAGCTCCTGCCGCTCTGCACTCCCCAGCATGACTTCTCCAGGGACAGCATCAATTGCAGTCCCTGTCTCCCTTCCTGGAGCACCTGCCGCTGCCTCTGGTGCAATATTAGGATTATAGGGAGCATAATTTGATTCCTCCTCCGAAAACAGAACCTTATTGTTTACATATAAATTTCAAGCCCGAATTTTCATCAGACCCGTATTTTGGCCAAAATACTGAAGTTCCTTTTGTTAGCTTTTCAGACCAGACAATTACACAATATCAAACCTTTTTTTAATTATATATATTTTTTAATCATTTTCCCTAATTTTTGGGTTGCTTTTCCAAATCTTTATCATTCTCTCCAAAGGGCTATCTTTAGGCACAATCCCAGGGTCTCCAACCCCACACTGCTGACTCTTGGAACCCTTAATCCCCAGCTCTTCCTGACGTGCTGCTGTGGACTTTACCACCCACAGGATACCACACGCTTTCACCTAGGATTAGGACAGAGGTGGGGTGTACTGCCGAGCAACTCAATTCACCATGCTCGGGGTACTGTACACCTAAGGGCCCAAACCCCCGAGACTCTCTTTCACTCCTCTCCTCTCTCTTTCGCTTCATCCCTCTCCAGTTGAGGGGACTTCATTCATCCCCTCACAGGACCACCAAGCCTCATAGATCGGGACTTCACATTCGCTCCACACTAAAAGTGCGTCTCATTCACACTCACACTCATTCACACCAGAGTCTCCCCGAACCCAACCCGAGGCAAGATACAGTAAAGTTTCCCTTACCTCGGTCCATGCATGGCTTCTGGGTCTGGGTTATCAGCAATAATCCCAGTGCCTGTTCCCGATCCGGGCTGGACTATATGTGGGCTGTGTCTGTGTATGTTTGTGCTGGCCTCCCTTCTCCCCAGAGCTTCGCAGAGCCTGTCTTCAAATTAACAGTCTCGGTCCTTTGACAGCCATACTGAGATGGCCCACCACCCCTGATGGGACCGCTGAAATCAGTGGGGTGCACCTTCCTGTTTGTGGTGGCAAGAAATCTTCGGCAGGCGACAAGATCCCAGACGAGCCCCCAAATTGTGAGAAAAATCTCAAATAATTTTCTTCAGACAGGATCTTCTGTGAAGCTATTTTATTCGCGATTGCAATGGCAGGCGTCCTGTCAATCAGGAGTGCATTTTAGTAAACAAATCATAACCTTTTATTCCCTATTACCCGACACCTGATCACCTCCCCTGTTTCCTCATTGGCTGAGTACTACAGGTTCACAAGCTACTTGACGCTCCTCTATACCATATATGTAAAATTTCTCTTTTTTTCAACCCTTTAATTTCTCCTTTCATATGTTTTGAGAACTTGTGACCTTTGTTTTACTGTTCTCACACTGCTCATCCTGTTTTTCTCAAGCTTCTACCTTATTTTGGAACAGTGAGACCTTCTACTGTCCACTTATCTACTTAGCATTTCTCCTAATTATGACTACACAACTACCTTGGAATACAGAAAAGTAATTCTCTACTGCAAAAACACAACTTTGTTTCTCACACAGGGTAGCAGTCATACCCATTTGCTCTTGAAAATGGGTCTACAGACACATCTTCCCTTGAATTGCTTTGCAATTCCCTAATGAAATAATTTGTTTTTCTTTTTCCACTTCCCCTTGAGATTTCATGGATGCTGTGACTTCCAGTAAAGCTTAGTATATATGACTACATAAATACAATTTACATTGAGGTGCCTATTGGCATTCTGCTGGGCTGCTGACACTGAGCTTGCATGCTGGTGATTCTTCAGCACCAGTTTCCTCTTCTGTGCTAAGGAGCCAGGCACCAACATCCAAATTCACCTGGAAAGCAAGTTACATCTATCCTACCAACGTAAATGGGACCAAGATATGGGTGACTTTGAAACTGGATATTCATCCCACACTTAAATTTTAAGTGTGCTTCCTGGCACAATTATAGTCCATGCAACTTCTCTCCTAGACAATACTTGAGAATTTTTATTCTTCCAAAGTTCAATCTGTGGGCTTTAAAACCATCTGGCCTGTATGTGGGAGCTCAATCGAGCTCTTCTGCAGACTATCTTACAGAATTCCAATGTGAAGGGCAACCTCATTTTCCTCACCCAGCTGCCCCTGTTGGCATGGTTCTGAGTTTACTTTTCTCTCAGTTATAAAGCCAGTGGAAGGTAGTGTGGGGAAGGGGTGTTCCTGCCAGCACTGGTTCATCATGCCAGTTTAATTGCTGTCTAAGTTACTAACTAATCATAAAACTTACACTTAAGAAAAAAAAAAACCACAACTGTGTATTTTGCATACAGTACTGCTCAACTTTTTAAACAAAAGAGAGAACTGATGCTTATTTGCCTTTTTTTTTTTTTTCAGCTCTGCTTGCACAGTATGAATTAACATTTTTAACTTGGTTGGGTTTTTTATTGATGATGTTGTTAACTTGTTGACTTTCATTTGAGACCATGGAAGGAATTTTGGCTTTTACCAAAAATGCCTAGTACATGCTGCATTTGTTCTCAAGAACCAGCTGTATACTGTAGCATTATTTCCAAGTTTAGAAAATCCTGCATCTTTGATATGTGCTTGGCAAGTCTTCCAGTAAAGACAGTTCACACCCACCAAGCAGCAATGACACCTATCTCTAATGAGGAGTCTGTAGCAGATGTGTTATCTCAGCCCCTCAAAGTTGAGGGGCTCCACTATTCTCTGCTTTTCCTCTGGGGGCCAACCTAAATTATAAAGATTTTTTTTACATGGTGGCTGAAGAGAGACTATCTATCTTCAATATGTCAGTAACAGAACAGAAAAAAAAGCCCAAGTCCTACCTTCCTATGGACAAACTCTGATGGTTTTGAAGTCTGTGCTATCTTCATCATAGAGAAGAAATTTCATCATAGAGAAGAAATAAAAGCAGAGCAGCTCACACTGAGTTTGAGGTGTTGTTTTTCGAAGAGTGTAGGTCCTCAGGCCATTTCTAATTTTTCTTGAAGCAACTGTATTACAAAAGAAGAGCTGCCAGACAATTTTGAAAGATTTATTGTTATTTAACATAATAAAAATAAAATAAAGAAAGGTAGCAGCAGAAAATAATTTATGAATAACTCTGAAGCACTTTTCAAAAAGTGATTTGTAATTTTTAAAATATTGTTATGTTTATAGAGAATACATTGGATGTTGCTTATTTTCATCCTACTCAACTATTGCTTTACTAAAGTTAGTTGGTGGTTGTTTTTTGTTGTTTTTTTATTATTGTTCCTATAAGCAAAGTATTTAGGTTTGCCCAAATTGGTTATGGTGCATAGGCTCAGCCCATAGAATAAGAACAGGAGCAATAAGATGTCTTGCGTCCTTTCTTGTAGCTGGGTTAACTCCAAAAACTCAGGGTGAATTTATCAAATTAGCATTTGTTTACATTTCTGGCAGTTCTAATATTTCAGCCCATATCAGAACAGGATGACTTATGGTTAGGTGATTTGGGTAATGCTTTTATAAGGAAGTCATTATGCTGGAAAAGAGCTGTAAACTGTCTAGCTAAGGACTAGGATTAGTCACTGGACCTTACAATTCTTTTATACTACATTCATACAGGCTTCTGTTGGGTCAAGCTACTTCCCTAAGCATGCATTTTGTCTCACATCTTTGGGGAAAAGAAAAGTTTGCAGGAGTGTTATATCTGCATTACTGGGCTATCTCTTCTGAATTTTTTTCTCATTTAAAGCTTAGTGTTTTGGTCTTTGGCTTTTAGGTTTTCTTATATGTTTTCCTTCAGTTTACAAATGTAATCTAGGTCACATTAGGAAAGTAAATTGCTTTCTGTATTTGTAGAAACTTTGGAAGAAATTAGTGTTTTGGCTAGGCAGCCCACAGTTTCTGTAAAACTGCCTTCACAACTTAGCAGCAATAAAGCGTCAGTTTGTGTTTTGTAGTGCTACAACTGGATTTAAAAGTTATTAATGCAAATGGCAGCACAACAAATTATAACAGGTGCTTTCCAGATGTTCTGGTCTTTAGCCTCCCCTTCCCTTTTCTTTTATGCTACACTGGGAATAGTAAAAACAAACCTGGAAAGAATTGTCTACAGGTTGGATCTGAGGAATCCCCTCAATGTTAAACATGTTGATATCAGGTTAAATCTGATAATGGACACCACAGGGCCAATAAAGTTCAGCAGTATAAATGCAAATCAGGCAAATACAGCTCTTACCTATCTGTGTGTCTTATGTGTGAAATACAGCTATCTGCAGTGCTTGCAATGTTAGTTTTTCATCTCTGGGAACTGGTCTCCAGCCCCTGTCCAAACTGGAATAGATGCTATCAAAAAACAAACAAACAAAAAAAAAAAAACCACATGGTTTTCCAGCCGATGTGTGGAGTGGTTTTAACAGCTCTGCTAGAAACACAAGTGAATTTAAAAATCAGATGGTCATGGCCCAATTCTTAGTTGAGAAAGTGAAACAATCTATGACCCATTTAAGAAAAAACGCCATGTTGATATTTTGAAAGAGAGGTAAAACAGATGTTGATTTTTCGGTGTTAGTGTACATGATGCCTTTCTATTGTGAACCCATTAGATATCCCAAGATGTTCATATTGAGATTGGGCCAGCAACTGAATGGAGAATACTTTTTGTTTTGTTGTTGAGCATTTTACCATCATTTTTAACCAAACCAGTAGTGCAGTATCACATGAGCACATTGTCATATTGATGGGGCACATTGTCATATTAGCAACTGCTTGGTATCTCCATAGTTCTACAGAGTAGATAAAAAGAGCCATAAAAGCAAGAGTATTACTCCTGCAGTAATCATCACCTAATTTCCTTTGGCTTTTCATTGCAATCACAGTTGAATTGTTTCTGTGACATAAACCATCCAATGCAGCATAAACCATCCAAAGCAAAATTTATGTTCCACTTAGGAAGTTAAGAACATAAATTGTGGGTTGGGAGTTACCAAACTCACACCTACATGTAATACCAATGATATTAAGAAAGAATAGAGATGCTCAGGCTGCTGGTGTGGCTGTATGAGCATGCCTTGTGTGCATATGCACTAACTTTCAGCATTTTTAACTCCAGGACTTTTCAGAAGTTTTCATTTCATGTTCGGTAGACATTTGTTAGTGGTTTTCAGTAGTCTGTGCAGACATTTGAGTGAAACAGAGTTCTGTTGAGGAGTAGCATGGTAAGTGCGTCTTCAGAAAAGCTAAAATTGCTTGTTCATGTTTTCCATACCTATCAAAAGAGACACTATTATATTGTTTGTTTGAGCTTTGCTATATATACATGAAGATGTTCATAGACAGGAGACCTCTGTGACTGTTTTCCCACTGAGGCTGTATGGGCGATTCTTCCTCTATGTGTGTACAAGATTTCTTAAGGTTTAAATTCTTGGCTAACACCACTAATGACTGCAGTGCCAATTCAGAGAAAGAAGAGTGATGGAAAAGTGGAAAAACAATGATACCCTGGGGTTGTAGAAAGATGAGATCACTCATGGATACGTTGAATGCTAATATTATATGACTGCTGATGACCACACCTTCCCAGGGGCAGAATCACTCACTCAGCTTTCAGTGGCTAAAGGGAAAAGTTTCTGGATACAACCTCTAAAGCTGCAAGAATTATTTGTCCAGGGACAGGTTCATTCTTGTTTGACAGATTTTTTCAGTGCTCAGTTTCAAGAGTAAGATGATCAAGGGGGTGGGGGTGTCAGTATGCCTTCCAGTAATTCAGAAATATGAACTACAGAAGTATGAAAAAAATAAAAATAAAATAAACTACGCAAAAATCTAAAGAAAACTCCTAAGAAGCTTGATGCACATTGTACACCTTCCTTTTGCATTGTGAGATACTTGCCTGTGCAGCACTTCTTCTCTCCAATTCCAAAACTGTAACATTATAAAATACAGCTGTGTGACCTAGAGGCTGTTTGGGATTTGCTCTTCTTGAGACATTGAAAGTGTTGTTGTAGAGAAGTGAAGATTTTGGAACTTCTGTAGAGCACTTCAGGGGTGATCGATGGTAAAACATCTGAGCATGAGGTGTTAACTTGCATAAGTACTCTTAAAATTTCGTTCCTGTCATTTTCACATGTACTTTTGTACTTGAGAATCCTCACTTTGCACAGAGAGCTACACAATTGTTCAGTTTTAGTCTTTCTGCAGCATTTTTGCTGTTTTGTTTTCAGCACTAACTGCATAACTGATATCCCAGTACTTTAGATGGCTTGAAAGATGAACAAAATATTTAGTTTACAGCTCTCTTTTGAGCATGACTTCTTAAGTAGTCTCTCTCTTATTTTATATACAGTACTATTGGTTAGGTTTTACGTGATGGTAAAATGCTAATAGATTAGAATGGATGACTGCTTATCAGCTTTGGCAGAGATTATACCATTTTTGCTTTTATTTATTTTTAAAAGCATATTTCATACTTATGTCTTATGCATGAATATAACAGTAATTTTTGTAGGAAAAAGAGTTAAGTGGTTTGGGGATATCAATAAAAACACAAGCAAAAATTTCAAGACAGTTTTAAAACTCAAGCTTTTGATTCAATAGTAGCCTCTCATTTTACCCTATGGTGAATTTTCTCAGTGCCTTGCACTCAAAGTCAGAAGATTTCATAGAAGGGACTGAAATCAGAGTTGAAGGAGAGGAAGCAGAAAACCTTTTTGATGCTCTGCACAAAGGGACTTCGCTTCAAGAGGTGGGACTGGACGTCATGACTTTCTAAAGACCACAATGATAAAAAGCAAGTGTGCACTTTATCTTGTAAGACAGAAATGTAAAACTGGAAATACATGGAAGAGCCAGAAAAGAAAAAAAATAAAAAAATAAAAAAGTCAAATTACCGAGATCTGTTATATTCAGGGAGAAAATAAAGAAGGAATCAAATGTGGGATTGAGATGGCACTTTGGTACCTTCATTAGCATCATTGGAAGAGAAGAACATCAGTGCAAGTGTCCTCATCATTTTTACTCTTTTTTTTTTTTTTTTTTTTATTATGTAGAGGTTACATGGGTACCCAGAGTGATACAGTGGAATGGCATCAAGTAATACAGAATGAAATGAAGACTGCAGGGGGAAGGCACGGAAAGATAGAATTTGTGAAACAGTAATACAAAGGTTAGCAGAAATTAGGGCAGGAGACATGATTGCTGAGGTATAAAGAAGCAGGAATGAAGCTAAAGATGTTGTTCATTGGCTCCGTTATAAAAAGAGAGAGTTTGATGCAGGAATACATGGAGAACAAGTTTTAGAAATTCAAATGAAAAATCTCTGAGAAGCAAAACAAGCAGTTTTTAAATGGTAGGGACAGATTTTTATTTACTTATTTATTTTACTTTACCTTACCTTACCTAAAACCAAACTTCAATAGCAGTTGCTTAGAACAGTGTGGTATACGTTTTCTGTCGATACTAGTTCATGAAATTACCTTTACTTTTGAGCTGAACTGCAGAGATTGTGTTTGCTCAAAGTAGTTTAGTTTTTAAATTCATTTCTGAGGCATAAACATTAATAGTTTCTCCCAATTTAATGCATTCCTGCCGTTTACCAGTTCTTCATATTTATTTAAAGAGCTACAGGCAATACTTTTCTTGCATTAAATACACAATTCATTGAATAACTTGAAGAAAAAGTACAACTTGGTCCAATGATAAACATTATTTGCTAGTTGCTGTCTCATTAAACATTCTGGCTTGTTTCATGGTAGCATTTAGCTGCTGAAATTTTGAAAAATAACATGAAACATAACAGGAAGCAAGAGTTTGCCTTTATTTTTTTTTCAGAAGTGGCATTTGTACTTCTGTTGCTCTAGTAAAGCAGTGTTTCTATGAGAAATCTATGAGTTAACAAACACAAAAGTCTATCCAACTCCTCATTCCTCTGTTACGTATGGGGCTTGAATAATTTTTCGATCAGGTACCATATTTAAGGACAAGACAAAAATTAGTCCTGATGTTGCAATATCTCATCAAGAGGGCTATGTTCTTAAACAAAAAATGTCTTCCATTATTCCATGATTTTTTGCCATCTTATAATATGTTTAGTGCAGGACATTAAAAGATAATCTTACAGTTCGTGTTCATCAAAGGGTTTTAAGACTCATTCATATTCTGTACATTCTGCAATCCCAAAAATATTTCCTATTTCAGTTTCATTTTCTCCTGTAAGTCCTTGAATGATAGAATTAAAAGCCTACATCCACAGAGAAGATTTTAGGGGATGGAAAAGTGGGGTTAATTTGTTCGGGTGGCGTGATCATAAATTCTGGAAAGTTAGTTAGTCAATCTTTGAGTTTTGAGACTGTTATCATGCTGTATGAAGGTGCCGTCAGATACCTCACCATTAGATTTCCCAAGGAAAACAGCAGAGGTATCTCCTACAAGAGCTGGGGAGAAGACCCATGTGTTTGGTATGTTCCTAGCTCCTCCCTGCGAGCAGCAGCAGCCCATAACCGGCTAGGTCTCTGACAGGTACAGGAACCTCCATGCTTGTCTAATGCACTTGGGAGAGGGTTTCCAGTGTTCTCCACCTGTGTTTCCACATCACAGACTGCAGCCCAGTGATGAGAGCAGTGCTGGAGTGTGTTAGCAGAGTTCTCAGTGCTGGACCATGCTCCCCACGCCGTTTATGCATTCTGTCCACTCAGACTTTCATACAGGTTGCTTCCTTCAGAAAAAGAAAACAATGGCAGTGGACCTAAGGGAGGGAATGAGGATGAGAACTACCAGCGGGATTTCTTCTTGAAGCGTTTCTTATTCACTGGTCTGCAAACTCATGTTTTCCTAGTGGTCTTTTATTTACACTTGCCTCTGTGATAATCTCACATCTCTTTCTGAATAATAGCATGACTAAACAACCTTGCGAGTTTAATGTCATGTCCTCCTGGGTAAAGTGGCTGTACCAATGGGTGCCTAATTCAAGCTGAAGGGAGAACAGAACCTTCTTTCCCACTTTCTGTGTACATAGTTAGGTCCTAACCTATTATCTAAAAATGTGTAGCACCACAGATCATGTTTATTAGTGATAATAAGTGAGGCTGTTGTGTTTCATGATAAACTAAATGTGTTCAGGGAACACTGCTGCATGAACTGGCTACCTCATGGTTTCCTACTTTGCACATTCGAGTCTTAGACATAGGAGTTAAGATGGTATCCGCAGCTGAAGAGGTGGTGATTATGGGGAAAGTAAAAAAAGAAAACAACACAAATATAAATAACTGAGTAGAAAAGAAGGTGTTGGTGGGACTGTTGATATTAAGATGTAGGCATAGGTTTTTGGAATTTGACTCCTAGACCTGAACCTCTAAATAATACCTGAAAGAAACTTTACATCCTGAGTGCAAAGGGCGCTTACCCTGTTCCTTTAGGACAAGTCTCTATGGCTAGCAGTTCTATTTGTAAGAGATATAGAAGGGGGCCAGGGTGGGGAAAAGATCTATGTTTAAGTATCTATTTATATGGCATGTTGGAAACTAGCAATAGAAATTTGAAGTTAAACTTGGAACTATATTTCCAGCTATCCTGTACTTTAAAATGCTGCAATTAGAAGTACGTGTACGATAATGTTTTGCAATTTCATATCCAGATTTATGCTGTATGTCACTAGCTGATTTGCACTCACACATCTGCACTCAGCAGAATTCTGATCTGTGAGAAGCTGGTAGACTTGCATTCAGTCTCTCCACTGTATACTTATACACTTTCTCTCCCAAATGCGTAATTTTATGGTTCCAACTTTCAAAAATACCAGATCAGTTCTTTGTGGTGGCCATTTCTAGGTGAGAGGTATTCGGTGAAACCAAAGTTTGAGCTGTCTCAAAAGGGGAGAGGAGCTTTTAATAACAAGTTTGTATCCATTTGAATGTTGAGGCTAGAAGTTCTCAGTTGCAGTATTGCATGACGGTGCTGTGTCTGACTCTCCACGTCACATTTGAATTCCCTATGAACAAACAGGACTTATATCAGGCCTGCACTCTTTTGAATAGTTACTCTAGAAAGTGTTTGTAGGTGAATGTAGGCAATTAATCAGGATTTTCAAATGAATTTACCTCCTGCTTGTAAACTGTTTAATCCTGTATCTAATTTTAATCTGCAACCTGTGTCCATGTGTATTATGCTAAAGCACTTGAGGAGAAACTATGTCAGTCATTGTTATGTTACAAAATTAACCATACAAATTCACTTCAGGATAGTTGGAGGAGAAGAAGACAGGCTATGAGATTTTAGACTAAGATTCTTATACTAAGCAGCACTGGTAATCAATAAAAGCATGAAGCAGGTTACTGCTTGTATAAAGCATGGAAGGTGTAGCATCTGGAATTGAAAGAAAATTGCCCTCATTCAGTTGAGGTAAGCGTGATCTGGATGGTCCTCTTCATTGTGTAGATGATCAAGAAGAATAGGCCTTCTAACTGAGAGTGACTATCAAGTTTACTTTAGGTTACACACATCTTACAGTTACATTTGGTGTCTTAAGGCCATACGTAAACTGTGATTTGTCAACCCTATGAACCTCTGGAATGAGGCTAAAAGCAATTCTAAGTACAAAATCCCAGCCCGTCTGAAAACCAGAATCCATTCCATAGCCTCACACTGTCTTCTGAAAAAAAGAAGAAAAAAAAAAAAAAGGAAGAAAAAAAAAGTGGTTTTGTCAGCACAAGCATGGAATTCTGAAATGTCCCACTATCCTGGCTTTCTCAGTATGCTAAAGAGATTCCACGTAGCCATGGCTAAAAGCTTTGAAAACTCATTTATTTTAAGTGTGATTCCTTCTCAATGGTCCTGTTATGTATCCAGTCAGTAAGCACGGAGAGTAACTGAAATGGAGTTGATGATGTCTCACAGGGAAGGGGCATAACTTCAGTTGTAAATATAGTAGTTCTATTTAACTGAAGAATTCTACTGTGTGCTGGTAAGTAGAAAATATCTGTATTTCAAAAGGAAAAATTATGCTCTTGAGAGACTAATAACGTACTGCTGAAACTCGCACTTGTAGTTACTTAATGGATAGAGGTTTGGTCTGTTGTAGCTACTTGCAATATTCTTTCCAGTCTTCTGTTCTTACACACCACTCTTCTGTGGTGTTGCTCACCATTGCTAATCTTTGCTTCCAGCTCTTTATGCTACTAGAATGAAGATTTTATTGCGCGTTTCACTTACCTGTTTTGCAGACATATCTCATCTCTTCCAGCCAGACTACTTTTGCATTTAGAAAGGAGTGAAAAACAATGCTGCAAGAAGGAGGTGTTCCTGCACACAGGGGTTTATTACCTAAGAGATATCTGATTCCATGAAATAAATATTTTATGTAACAAGCCCTTGGCTCTTAAAATGGATAGAGCTGTCTAACTTTAGCATAATAGATTGCATTGCAAGATGGTCTTTTACAGTCTCTTTTAAATCTTCTCCCTTATTCTCGACAGAGATTGGGAGATGTTACTGCAGGTGTCATTTGAACTTTTAAACAATAATTAAATCCCATTCTTGTTTATCAGTTTCTTTTATTTGCTGTTTTCCTTTCCCATTTTGAAGTTTCTCAAATGTTAAATAAATGTTGCAAAAGCTAACAATCTGAAATACGTGATGTTATTTTTAAAAAAGAGCTTTTTGCTAGGATCTGTTAATCATCTAAAACTTCTGAAATGCAGTGTTATCAAATTGCAAAATTTCACTCGTAGATAGAAAATACTATTTAGTTTATTTTTTCTGGATTTTCCTATTGCAAACTTCTGTGAAGTTAATGTAAAGATACCCAAACTGCACAGTAGATAGAGGAGGTCTTCTGATAATAGTGTTTGAATACTACATGTTTTTCTAGGTATAACTACATCTGAAGTTGAGTTCTGGTGTAACTGGAATTTAATAACTTTAAAAAAAAAAAACTTCTGGAAAAACTGAGCAAACAACAGTGTTTGTACTGCTATATCTCATGGAGATTCTGTTTTGATTCTTTCAGTCACTTCATAAAAACTCCTTGATGTTATATATCAACAGGGGACTACTTTGTTTTTGAGTGCAAAAGCAATCTAACATTCGAAAATAAAACCATAGCCATTAATCAGGATTTGAACAATGTATTTAAAATAAAGTAACACATAGTAGAAAAGGCAGAATAAGATAGAAAGGTAGAATAAATTTCATCTCAGTTTTTTATAGATTTGCATCATAAAAAATAACTAATATTTATCTATTTATGAATAACCATGTGTAATCCAAAAATGCACTAAAATCTTGTGTAAGAAGATGTAATCTTGAAATTAGTATGACTGTAACTTAAAATAGGACTTCAAGACAATCCACTATCAAGTATGTTTGCCTTCAAGTTGCGGAAGTAGAAATCATGGTGAATATCTCAGAAAGTATTAGTTCTAATTTCCCCAGTATTTAAGGGTGCAAAATTCAGGGTTTTCACAACCGTGATACAATTATGAGAATTAATTAGCTTAATTGTGTATGTCATTACAGCAGTGACTTATAAATGTGAACAGAAAAAAAAAGGCAACCCAAACCCTTCTGATAGTTTCAGACATTTGGAAAGGTCAGTGTTTTCTTGCATTACATTACATTTCTCATAGTATGGTCAGCTTATCCCTTTTGGCAGTGATTCTTATGCTAGTCAGATGTGGAATAGGGTCCTACAGAGTTTTATGCATCTGCCTAATATTTCCATTTCCATTATGGTTATGCTGCTTCTAGATACTTTACTTTTAAATTTGGTTTTCAATTACCGTCTTTATACTGTGACCTCCATGTACTGAGAATTTATTTCTGTTCATGTGGAAGAAGCAGTCTTGGAAAACACTTATCAGATGGTCTGTATTACAAATTTATATAACACCTACCAGCAGAAACAAGAATGTAGTCTCAAGAGCATGCAGGTATGAGACTTGCTTAAAAAAGGTTGCATGTGTTATTTTTCATCTCAGGCAATATCCCTCTGTGGGAAAAGGCTGTAAAAATCATGGAGATTAAATAAATGTGTGTTTTTCTATAGAAATTATTTTAAAAGCATATACATTTCATTACCATGCTTTTGTTTTAGAGAGATTTAATTGATCATCTGTAATTCTGTAGCAGACCACCACACGTAACTGTTGGTTGTTAACTGCATAATAAATGCTATATAATATTTTCATGAGAGCTATAGTATGTATTACACTATGTAATGCATGTATGTTAGAATCAGTTATTAATATTTATTATTTTGAAAGCAGTAGGAAATGCTTTATTTGTCTTACTCTTTGCAGTTAGAGTTCATAGCAGTACAGCAGTATGTTTAAAATACTTCAACTAGTCAGAATTGACCAGCAGTCTAAAAAGCACCTGAGTGAATACTGTATTTTAACAACTCTTAAAGAAGAAAATGGAGGATGAAAAATGACTGGTTTATGTTTTTATTTATATATATGTACATATGCGTACATGACTTCATGACTGGAGTTGAATGCTGTGGCAAGTGCTGAGCAGCAAAGCTTCATAGGGTGCAAAGGAAAAGGCTTTGTTCATGGTGTGTACAGGTGTGATAATAGTACTTGAAGCAGTATTTGTGCTGCTAGTCTCAGTGATAAAGCCAACATGTTGGTATCTTCTACACGCATACAGCTTACTGTTAGTATGTTGAGGCACTGAGTAAATAATAAATACAAATACATTATTTGGAAAGAGAAGAAGGTGACTGGAAAACAATCACCATGGATTTACCAATGTTACAGTGATGGCCTTCTATGATAAAACAGCTGGATGAGGCTGTGGATAAAGGAGAGCAGTAGATGGCATTTATCTTAACTTTAGCAAGATTTTTTTTTTTTTGACAAAGTCTCCCAAATATTCTTGTGTCCATCATAGGATGTTATGAACTGGATGGGTGGATGTACAGATACATTAAAAAAAATGCAAACGGTTAGATGATTGGCCTCAGAGGCAGTGATTAATGGGCTGTACTCTAGCCAGAGGTCAGTGACAAGGGAAACACCACAGGGGGCTCTCCGGGGACATGTCTAACACCTTCGGCAGTTACCTGGAGGAGGTGATGGAGTGAATGCTGATGAAGTTTGCAGCTATTCCTGCAGTTGTGGAGACCATTCTTGAGGGCAGAGCTACCATCCAGAAGGACCTAGACAGGTTGGAGGAGTGGGATCTAGACAGGCAGGAGGAGCGGGCCAACAGGAACCCTACTGAATTCAACAGGAATAAATGCAAAGTGCTGTACTTGGGAGGGAGGCCCCACCCCCACACCCCCACCCCGCAATGATAAAGGCTGGGGGAGCAGCTCTGCAGAACCGGCCCTGGGCGTCTTTGCAGACAGCAAGCTGAGCATGAGTCAGCCCTGCAACCTGGCAGTGATGAAGGCTCATGGCATCCTTGGCTGTATTAAAAAGAGCACAGTCAGTAGATTGAGGGAAGATACTATCCTTCTCCCTCTCCACTTACATACCACTCTTTAGACCTCATCTAGAAAACTCCATCCAGCTTAGGGCCCTTCCGTGTAAGAAAGGCCTTGGTAGACTAGAGAGTTCAGCAAAGGGCCATCAAGATGGTCTGGGCTACAGCTTTTGTCCTAGAAGGGGAGGCTAAGGGAACTGGGTCTGTTAAGCCCAGAGGAAAAAGCTTTGGAGGACATGAGGATCTGATAGTGGTATTTCAATATGCAGAAGGGGTTATTGAGATGGTGGAGTCACAGCAGTGGAAAGTGTAGCAGATAGAGACAATAAATGTAAATTGAGATGGGAGGTTCAGAGTGGATGTAAGGAAAACTTTTTCACCGTGAAATCAGCCAAGCAGTTGAACGGTTTTCCCAGGGAGGTTGTGGAGTCCCCAGCTTGGAGGATTTCAAACCCAGATGGATGAAGCCCTGGACAACCTAGTCTAACTTAGTATCTTCCCCTATGTTGAGCAGGGGGTGAGACTGGAGACCTTCTGATGTCCCTTCCAAACACAGATATTCTTTGAATCTGTAGTAACTGGTTGAAATATGCACAGCTGAACACAGCTGGAGAGGAATTCTTCTTTATCATTGTTTCTGTATGATGGGGAGACATTGCTTCTGAAAGCCTTCTGAGATATTGCTTAATACGTAAGCTTATTGAGAAAGCCTGAACACACAGGTTACATACGGCAGAGAGTTAAAATCTGGAGCCTAGTTTTCTACCACACCGTAAGTTGTGTACAAGTGTATGCCTCAGGCACAAGCTTCAGCAGCTTTCTCCTCTGGGAGAAAGATTGAGCCCAACTTGCCATGAGGCCAAAGACTAGCCTTCCTTCCAGTAAAGCTGCAGGGAGTGTGACCCAGTCTGTCATCAGCTATTCCATCTGTCCCCAGGACACTGTAAAATGCCTGACATTGGGCCAGACAGATAGGCTTTTTGAACAAGAGTCCCAAATTCACGTGCATGAAGGGCAGTCAACACTGGAAATAGCCTCAGCTAAGGTTGCACTTTCATCTCTGAGTATATGCTGCCATGTGGAGCTGGGTCAAAGAGCATGTCAGCTTTTAATCCATTTCCTGTCTCTGTTTCAATACCTGAATTGCTCTTCTGATTTGTATGTCTTGATTTATCCTTCTTTTTCAAAATATGCCATACTTAATAATGTTAAATACCTTATGTATTTCCATATGTAAAACTTAAAAAGGCATATGTATATTTTCATAGCTAGGAACATCTAGCAAAAAATGTCCTTGTGCCAGTGAATATATGAAAATAACCACATTTAGCATACAAAATTACTATTGTGATTCTAAAATTTAGTAATGTGTATAGAAGTCATTTTTAGTTCAGATGCAGTTTCCTTAATATTAGGTATACTTTTTCTATATCTGTTTAGAATGAAAAGTACGCAGCTCTTCTGGGATTCAACTTCTGTCTTTTTATTTGTCCGAGTTCATTGCTAAGTGACTTTCTGTAACTGAAAGTTGTTAGTATATTTTTTAACTTGCAGCCTAACTGTTTTACAAGAAAAATGCCACCTCGTATGTTTCTGGTTTGATCTGTCATTTAGGAAGGCTTCAAGGGCCTGATTACTGAACTCACTGAAGACTCATTGATACCTCTGGAATTATTTTTTTCATTGACTTCAGTGAACATAGGCTCACCTTATCAGTAATCCAGACTGAAGCACATTAAATTTTTTTTGTTGTTTTGTTTTGGAAAACACAAAATATTTTTCAGACATAAATCAGGACAGTCTTCATCTTTCTGGCAAATTTTTCTTCATCTTCTGGCAAATTCTTAGCAGGCTCACATTAGGGGTTAGGAGTGGAACCATGTCCAGATGACTCATCACAGAGTCATCCCAGACTTTAGAGTTCATCTACCAAGAAAGCACCTGATTGGCACTTTGGCAACACCAAGAGACTGCTAAGCCCCGTTTAGCATTCCTCCATTTGTCTGCAGTGTAATTAGAAAAAGCAGTGATCCCACCACGGTATCTATGTCATCCTTTCATCTGTGTGAGTCAACAGTGTAGGAGAGAATGGAAAGTGTGCAGAAATTTGGGGCAATAAAAAGGAGTTCTTTATTTTTTCCATATGTACAAAACTAGAGTACCTAAACATATGGGTATGGGGTCATGAGAGAATAGGTGATATATTGTAACTTCCTAGGCAACAGACATGTAGCCGTTAATATTATGATTTGACCAATGGATTTTTTCATTGCTTTTACTGAATTTACAGTAAAGCTTATATTAGGCCAATTGCTTGTAGCTTGGTTTCAGTTTGACTTCCTTTATTTAAGAGCTTTTCTGAACAAGTCAGTACAGTAGCACATACACGACATTGTAAAGGAGGAGCGATTTTCACCTGATTATTGAACTACTTTTTCAATGTTGACCAGCAGCAGGAATTTTCTATCATGGGATTCCTGGCTCTGTGCAAACTTCTAGGTGACACTGGTCACCTAATCAAAAACATAATATTGCATGTTGTTGCCTACTATTCCATTCTTTGAGACAGGAATACTGAGTGTGAATTTCTAATATCTCAATCAAATGTATTAAAAATTTGCCTTTAACAGTAGAGTGATATTTTAAAAATTTCTTTTAATGCTATGTTTATGAGCTATGACAGGAGAAATGCACCAAATCATACCTGATATGTGAGGATCCATTTTGAAGGATTTACACACATTTAGAGAAGGCTTAACTTTGGTCTTTGGGAGACTGTGATGACTGGGAGGACCTGAGTTTAAGAGAGTAAGAGGAAAGAATACCATTCTCAGCTTTTTCACAGACCTTTGTGTGCATAATGAAATTACTTATCTGTAATTTATATCAGTATCAATTTTGGTTTAATAATCTGTAAAATATACATGAAACCTGTTGTAAAGCATATAAGTATTCTGGTGCAAAACTGAAGTCTGCTCTGAGATGTGCCTGGGGAAAGCCCTGTGAGCTACCATAGATCTATCAAGGGTTCTGCAGCTCAGTCTGCTCTCTGCTAACCTCCTCAGTGTGGCTTATGCAGTCCCATGCATACTGTCACCTATTCACAGTGGCATACATCTACTTTTCATATAAAGGTATATTACATTAAGGGTATATTACATTCTTCTGTAAATAATTCCTCCAAAGCAACGCTGTTGAGCATAGTGAGGACTTTGATGGTAGCCTGCAAAGCAGACTTAAGAATGGACAGAAATACTATCCACACTTCTGCAAGTGCCAGTCTGTTCTTTATCAGAATTTCCACAATGGTGGTTTTCTATGCTACAGAAGAAAAAATTTAAACATGAGGTTTCCAAGTCTTGGGAAAAACAAACAAACAAACAAACCTGTCAAATACTATTTCAGGTAGAAGTTCATTGTTTTTGTTGTGGGACTTTGCATCTTGTATTAGAAAGTCATGGTCTCTCCTGGCTGCGCATGGTAAAGTAAAACCAGTTGTGTCACAAGATATTTACAGAGTGCTTTTATTTCAGGTCAACACCTAGTTCTTAAAAATAGAACTATATTCATCTTGGAAAAGTGGGAGGATGGTATTCTGGTTTGCAACACGTGTATGATGTGTCCTTTCTAGTAATCTGAAATAGAAATGAAGGTAGTGTGATTATGTAGCACATTAAACATTTTTAAAAATTGCATCCAAGTGGAAGACTCTTCAGTACTTAGGACAATGGCAACAACAAGCAATATACCCCCTTGAAATGGATTAGGATAGTGAGATTTCAACAGGGAAAAGTGAAATCTCAGCAGAGAGTTCTCAGGATGTCTAGGAAAGCTGGTGATAGAGCGAGCGAGGAAACAGGAACTGGAAATGAGTTAATTATTCTCACCCATCATCTTCCTTCCCTTACTCTCCCAGCAATCCAACCATGTGAGTCTGCAAAGGGAGAAAGCAGATGTTTGTGGATGAATGTCTGACTTCTGCACGCACTCAACCAGCTTCTTACCACTCTACCATTTCACCTGGCCAGCAGATCCCTAAGAAAGCCTGGCAGCAGAGACTCCTGTATAACAGGGGGTGGAAGAAACACCTGTTCTGGCTCTGAGAGACATCAGAAACAGTCCCTGAAAAAGAGATGTTGTTGTTTTAAAATGCCCTGTAGGCTCACCCTTACGCAAGGATATAGAATCAAAATGTGAACATGCTGTATTAATATAGGGTAACAGATTGCCAAGAAGAACTCTTAAAACCCTAGATATTTTTGACTGCCTGTGTTACTAGGCTTGTGAACATTTCTATGCAGTAGGTTGAACCAAAGAATCTCTAAAATGGGAGGGTCACGCTTGTACAAAACTTAAGTACTTCATATGACTAATTGCACTGAGGAGGTTTAAGGGGGACTGCTATCATATTTAGACCGTATTTCCACCATTCCATATGAAAAATGTTTCAGTGGAATCAGAACTGATGAACAAAATGCCCAAAATTGTGAACGTTGAAAAGAAGTACTTGCTAGTTGACCTTCAGAAGTCTTTATTATTAAAAGCACACAGAGATTTGATTTGCAAGATACACAAAAAATTTACCTTCTGCTAGCAGTGCTAGCTGTTTAACTTTGAAAATTGGTCCAAGAATCACCTTCTATGTATTCTCACAGAGCAATGCTCTGTACTTAATCTGAGATTACTAATAACACATATCAAGTGTGTGCAAAGGACGGCTCAGGGACTGTTGCAGAAATGAGTTATCTCTGAAGCCCTTAAGACTCACATTGAAGTCTGCAGCAGCTCTGTAACTCTGGACTTTTTTTTACTTTAATGAAAATGCTTTCTTTGTAGTTTTATGAACTTAGGAATTTATGCTTTTAAACCTGTCCAATTATAGTTTAGAGGCAGGACGTGTTGTAGTTGCAAAACTAAATAGATGAAGTCATGAAGTTGAAATTTTAGAGAAGTAGAGCTTTTGTGATCTGATTCTGTTTCTTGCAAGAAAAAGTGCTTATTCTGGGTCTTAGGCTAAGTTTAAAAAATACATTGCAAAATGTACCCTTCGCAAAAAAGTTTTTTTGGCAGAAGGAGATTACAAGTGTGCTTCTTTTTTGATTTTCCTTTGGGAAACAAAATTGTAAGAGAAACCTATGTAAACCTTTCCATTGGAGCTATTTACTGTGAAATGTTTTCAGCTCAAAATTTAAATTTGGATCCCCTTTGTCTCTATTTTGTCCTTTTTTAAGCATTTGTAATGATTTATTCTGTGCTCCAATTTGCAACTGCTTTCAGGTGGCAAAGGAAAAACTTACTACAGCATCTGAAAAAGCGATGTCCTTATCAGTCTAACCAGTGGTTCAGTGGGGGGGGGGAGGATTCCTTCATCTTCCATTACCATTCCAAAACTAATAACACCTTTATTATTGAACAGCTGAAGAGTTCCATGTTACTCAAGTAGTATGAGATTGTATGTTTGGTCTCCACCAATGGTTACAGTCCTGATATGTGTGCCATGACATGTTATTTTACGTTAACTTTTAAGCTGCTGCCAAAGTCCTGCCAGGGAGTTGCAGTGTGGAACTTTTGTACAAGGTAAAATGGGAGCTCTGGTAAATTACCTTTTTACTTCTATGGCTAGTTGGCCCTTTCAGTGCTTATATTGGCACTGTGTGGTTGTAAAAGCTTCCAATTAGAAGATTTTGTCTTTTTGCCTGAAAAAGCGAAGTTCATTTTAAGGTTAATTGAAGCCTATAAATAGATTGCTAAGGAAGAGATTTCACCTAATTTTACATATAACTACATTCCAGTTTGTGTCTCATCTGAGTACTGTGTACTAAGTCTCTGTCATATTAATTAAGCTATACTACAGTCTTGTAAGATATATGTTTAATACAAAGAACTTAATATAATGAAGGCTATTAAAATGGTAAAAAGTCTACTACATGTCTAATGTTACTGAAGGCGGAGAAACATTTTATTTTTAGAGAGTCTAGCTTTATGTGATTGTACTTACTTGAAAAAGTCATTGTTTGCTCTCATCTGTTTTAAATTGCCACCTTTTGTCAGTATAATAGTTAATACAGTTCATACCAATTTTTGTAACATCTCACTTTATCACTCATAACACTGAAGGTTATATCACTGTTTTGAAGAAAGGGCTGGGATTTTTTTTGCTTAAGTAGTACAATACTTTTGGTGAAAAAGAACACCATGCTCTGAAGAAGTATTTTTTGCAAAGGTGGATATAAATTGTTGTTCCCTTTATTTTTCAAATTGAAAAAAAAAAAAAAAAATTAAAAAAATACAGCTACTAAGTACGTGGGATTTTTCCATGTTCCAGTAGTAAAGTTACTATTTCATTTTAGACATGTAATGTTCTCCAACTTTTATTTTCTCTCTGAGAGTTTTCTGAAACCTTTCAATAATTTAAGTGGTACTTTCATATCATTTCGTTTTCCAGAAAGTTGCAATTTTGGTCTTTAAGTACTGGAAGCTATGCCTGCCCCCTCCTTGCCACACTCCTGATACACCTTTTAATAAGCCAACCTTTGCCGAATTTGTTGGAGTGGAGCCTAGGAGACCTGTTTTGTGGAATTTGAAATGCTGACAAGCCTGTAGACACTGGATGTGCGATTGTCCCTCGGAGCTTACATCCAAGTTTGTTGTACTGAACAGAGAATAGAATGTGGGAGAAGTTATTCTGAGTGTGTGTGCATGTGATTGCAGTTTCCAAGGAGACCACCTTCTTTGTCTGAACATGTCCAAAATGATTGCCTAATTGATCTCATCATGTGGGACACTCTGTCTGTCTTTCTGTCTGCTTCTCTCGCATCTTCTTTCCTCCACATTGTTAATCAAAAAGTAAAAAATGAAAAGTTGAATTCGAGAAAAGAGAAAAACAAAGCCGTTAGCCTGCTGAACAACTAGTTTGGGCTGTCCCTTACTCAAAACTATTTGCTGGTGTGTCACCGGTGTGGATGCAAAACACGTTGCTGTGAGTGTTTCTTCCTAGTCTGTGCTACAGCTCGTGCATTGATGATGCTAAGCACTTCTTTGAAAGAGACAGCTGTTAACGCGACTACTGAATTTCCACTAATTATAAAATGAAAGGACCGTTTCTCTTTTCCTTCTCAAAGCTCAATAGTCTAGTTTCACTGATTAAAACAACAACAACAAAAAATCCCCCAAAACACAAAAAGCTCAGGGAAGGAGAAGACGTCAGTTAGCGACAGCACTGAAAAGCATGCTGATGTGCTTTTTTTGTTGGTTGTGATTTTGTCGGTACTGATGATTTGCTAATGAAAGCCAAAGCTCTTTCAAATATAGTCCCTCAACACTGGAACTGGAAATGAAGAGCTCAAGTTTAAAAACATTCTCGCTAAAGGGAGGAGAAAATTGCAGAAGGCAGTAAGAGAGAGGTGCTGAGGCAAAGCTGGAGGTGGCTGGGTACCAGCATTCAGATCATTCTGGAGGATGCAGGGCTTTGGCCAATCCTCCCTTTCTGGCTAAGGTTCATTTTAACCTAAGGAGAAATTTAACCTGAATTCTGGAAACAAAATATTATTGACACAGAAACCAGAATTACATCACAAGTCAGCATGCAAAAAAGCTGTAACATTATTGAATAAATTTAGCAACTACTGAAAGAAACGCTTTTAAATCCCCTGTTTTTATTTAAAGAACTCCTTTTTCCTGCAAAGACAGTCCTAAAAACGATGAACATCAGTTGCATAGCACGGTTTTGCTTATTTGTTTATAAAAAGAAGTGTCTGTAATCAGTGTAAAATGGGGAGAGGGCACACTCTGTGTCAGTTTATCTACAATGTGTCACACTGGGGTAAATACCAGCTGGTACATGAAAAAGGTCCAGGCAAATGTAAGCCAACAGAAGTAAGCATGGACAGCTTGAGGAGCACAGTCTGAGAAAATAAGTGGAGTTTGCAGCAGCCACAACTCTCCACTTTCCTGGCGGCATTTGTTGGATAGAAGATCATTAATCCGTCTCATCAAGAAATGCTTGGATTGATTGTTAGGAGCCCGTCCCTCTCTGCCCTTACTGTAAACTACAAAGAAGATAGAATCATAGCCCTTTGGTCTTGCAAACTGTTACTTCTGACTCACTTTACTCATATGAGCCATCCTGTTGAGCTGATGGGAACCATTAAACATGTGTGAGCACCATCAGAGTCTTTGCAATGATACATGACCTTAGCATATGAGGATTTCAAAGTAGTAATTGGCAGGTTGTACAAGTCTTTTTGACAGAAGAATATTTTCTCTGTGTTTCATGAAGATGAAAATTCAGGCAAAAAGCAGCTTGAGGCCAACTTGGAAGGCAAGTTGGAGGTTCCTATTTGAACCTACCAGGGTTCTGTGTGAACGTGGTACTGTGGAACATATTTCATGTTGTAAAGGCTTAGCTGTCAGGCAGCGCTGTATGAAGTTTTCCAGAGAGAAGCGTTACTCTGGGAATGTAGCAACCTGCAGCACAATGGCAATAAGGAGAGGGTTTGTTCTGCTCCTGAGAGTGAGACAAGGTAGCTCTCACGTTCAGCGTGTGCACCTGCACCTACCTGACCTGAATGAACAGGCCTTCCCAAAGACACATGCCTGTGCTGCAAGTTTGGAGTGCTGCACAAACATCGCTGCCTTTATTTGACAGTATGTTCATGTAATAAATATTTAAAATAGACCTTTCTGAGGCCCTTGATAAAATGCCTTTCTAAGCAAAAAGTTCAGACGTTTGTTCAAAAAGCCTTGAAGAACTTGGAAGAAATCTGGTTTCTCTATTTAATCTGTATGAGATTCAACTGTTTTTGAAACACGAAGATACTGTGTCAGTATAACATACAGACCGTTCAGTCAGAAGTCATAGCACTGCCATGAACATCATTCTGGAAGTGGCACAGCTGCCCTGCCATGTGTGCACAAAACCTATGAGTTCTCCAAACATACCCACCCAACTTCTGCCCTTGCTTAGTAGCTGCCAGAATAGACAGTCCCAACCTTTCCTTCTCTCTAGCACTCCCATCTGCTGATAATTATCCTCCCTTTCCTTTGCTTCTTCTGCAGTAAACTGCCTCGAGATGGACAAGGTGGAGAAGGTCACACAAGGCCATGCTCTCAAAGGAGGATTCTGCCTTTGAATGGAAAATCTTTAGCTGATTTCCCTCTGTACTGTACTTTCCCTCTGTTTCTGTACTTTCCATCTTTTACATTCTTCAGTACATATCCTGTTGCCAAACTTAGACCCAGTCTGGCAAAGCCTTTCTCATGTGAATTGTCCTTAAACTGAAGTTAATGAGAATAAAAAGGTAGGTAAGAGCTTTCAGCTGGAGGCAAATCTAATTTTTATTGCTGCTTATAAAATTAAATATATTCTATAGGAGATTGATGAACATAATTCCATTTAGCAACCTATTTAAACCAAAGAAAAGATTACAAGAGCTCCTGCACCATTTTTTTTCAACTTATAGCTAATACATGTATTTTGAATTTGGGGCACGCTTAACCTTTTCGGAACATGATTTCCATTGTGGTGATAATCTAAAAGGGTCAACACATTTTCTCAGCTTTGTTTTTTTCAGTATTAGAAAATATTTTGAATTAGATTAGGGCAGGAGAAAAACTTACCACAGTATCAGGCAAGTCAGGAAATCACAGCATTGACTTTTTACATGGTCTGATGTCTTCCAGAAGTAAAGCAAGCTGTGCACAAGCATGTAACAAACACAGCACAGGAAGGCAAAAATGTAATCGTCATTCTTTCTCATCAACTGGAAGGAAGAAGGAGTTGTCGAAGAGTTTGAATTAGGTAACTCGTGCATTTTTTTGTTTTAACATTTGATTTCCCTTTTGTGAGTGTATAATTCTTTCTGTAAAGGATTTCTTAGATTTTTTTCTAACATTTTCCTTTTTTCCATAACAGTACAGGTTATTCAGTTTAAACATGTGGTCCTAAGGGTATGTGGAGCTGAGGGAACATAGCAAATAAGTTAGTCATGAGTAGTATTTTGTCAACTTTTTCTCTCTCACCCACTAAAATATAGATATTTTCGTACTTCTGAATATCAAAGGTTTGCATTTTCTGACTCAGACAAAATCAGGTATGTTCATTCAGACCTTTTCAGCCCCTCTTAAAGCTGTTTTGCAGTGTCCTGAGAGTGTAAGTGCTAGAGAGCAGGATCTTTTGATCAACCACACTACTCAGACAAAGGCAAGAATCAGCACATTGTCAGATTTATCTCATTCTCTATTCTTAGTATGTAAACTTTTCCAATCTGAGAATGGATGTCCATGGTTATAACTTCTGCAAAATCAGAGCTGTGTGAACTTCTCATAACAATAGAAGAGTTTAGTTAGCCTGGCAGAGTTGGAGGAGCTAGTGATGTCTTTTCTGATACATACTTGGAGTGGGTATTAGCACTGTATTATATTCTGCTCATCTAATAGAAATCCACCATCCCTGTCATTGTCAATGGTAAATTAATCATTTACATCACCTATTGTGAGACTGCTTTTGAAAATAAATGTTAGAACAATATTATCTGTAGTTGTTTGGAAAGCTAAAAGAAATATTTAATTCTCAAAATTATTCCTTCTGCATTTCCCTTGCATTTTTCTAATTTAAACATTTCTAAAGAAACATGGGAAACAAAAGCATTCATAATGTTATGTGTAGCAGTTTGTGTTTCTTGAATGATAACACAGCCTAATATTCAGAAACAGAACTTCCCCTCTTGGTCTAATAAAGATTTTAGAGCTATTTCTATATTTTTGATACTGATAACTGAAGTCATTATTTTATGATGCTAGGTACTGTGCAAAAGGAAAAAAGACGATCTGCTTTAAAAGTCTTACATCGTTTTTTTCCTCTAGTACTTGTCTATGTTTTGTGATTGATATGACGTTTACGGCAAATTTACATGGCATTCATGATTTTCACTGAATCTTCCTCTTATGAGCATAAGAAAAGAAACCAATCAGGTTTGTCTGACTAGCTTTCTTAAGTTTGTGTGAAAATATATTGTATGGGCATTGAGATGGTAGGAGTTAATTTAGAAATAGTAGGTTTAAATAGAACTTGGAGTTGTCTAGCACCACTGCAACTGAGTCTGTTGTCCGCTGCTGCCAAGAGATTTTTCCAGGTTGTTTTCTAAGGGGCAGATGTCCTTTGCTTTGTACCCTGGCTCCCAGTAGTATGTCCTTGCTGGAAGCTGACTGCATGTTGTGACCTGCTTTCCTTGATGAAAACCCTGGGCATATAAGTGGCGAGGGAGCTGCAGAGCACATCAGCAGCGTTCCTCTGGCTTGGATGATCAGGGAACTATCCCTCAGTGTGGACAGGGTGTGTGAGACTGACCAACTCAATTTAGGAAATTTGCTTATATTTTCCAGTCTCAGCACTTCTGGTTTTTTGGCAGCTAAGGCTCTAGGCAGATGACTGTTTTGCTGAATGTCATCAGGTCTTCATTGTTCCCAAGTTAAGAATTTCATTGTCTAGAGAAGTAAGGGCAACATCCATTGTTTCCTGAGCCATAGTAAAGGCAACATCTACTTCCCTCAGTAGGTTTAGAATGATGGTTTACTCTTGTGTGTGTGTATGTAAAGTCCTCACATACACATGTATATACGTTTGGACAGTGTATGTAAATAAAGTGTTATTAGTCATAGACCTTTGACTGAGTAGGTGGCTTATCAAGACATGATCTCTGGAAGAGCTTCCATAATCTCCTTTAATAACTTAAAGTTATTCTTATCAAGACATGTACGCATACCCACACATATATCTCTGCCAGGGAAGTATTTCATTTTTCCCCCTTGCATAAGTGGAATTTCTCCCCCAAATTACTTTGGCCTAGTGCCCAGGAGGTCACAACAGTCAATGGCTCAGTGGCATATTTAAGATCTGCATGAAACAAGTCTTTATGCTGTTGGAAAGGAGAAAGTCACAGTTTTGGGGTCATGTGGCACTTGTTACTAGTTCTCTCAAGAGAAACAGAGCTTTAAGATTATGAGTTCTGCATATAAAAAATATATACTAGGTTATAGTTAGTTATTTTTAAATATATTACTTCTATTTTTCCTTTTGCCTCTGAAGGTTTTAGTGGCAGACATACTACATTGTAGGAAAGCAGAGAGAGAAAAAACGACTCTCTTGATATTTTCATTGCATATGCAGAATATATGATGATATGATGTGTGGCGTTAATGTTTTATTGGCACACATTCCTGATGATCTGATGATTCCTGATGTATTGCTCTTGGCTTTACAGTTTAGGGGTCTTGCGGTTAGCAGGATAATAGAGATAAAGCTGCTATTCCACAGCATTTGCATTCTTTGTAACTTCTGCAGTATATTTACAGTGTGCAGGTAGAACTCACTGTATACATCACATCTCTTCCAACCTTAAGCACAAAGAGCAATGAAAAAGATTTATTTATAAACTGGATTATAAATATGCACAACATTTTTCATGAAGGCAGCTTTTTTACTTGCTTAATTAGAAGTAAAGGGTTAAAAATTAATAATTGAAATAGAGATGACAATCCAACGCAGATGATGATTCTTTTCCTAAATGCCTTAACTAAGAAGTCAGTTGTATGTGGAGCTTTATACTAACAAGGCAGGAATGAAGACTTGTAAGTGTCTGTGTCTTGCAACAGCTTTTCTTCCTCTACACACAGCAGACGATTTTGGCCTGTGGAACTCCTTTTAGTACTGCACTGCAAAGTGTCTCAAACTTGTAATGGACAGTAAAACACTCCGAAGTTGCAATAAGATGGCACAAGAGCTGCATGAAGGTGAAGTATATGAAGGGAACTGCCTTACAGAAGTAAGGCATTTCATTACATTTAGTGAAATCTGCCTGCAGTGAAAAAATCCTGTATTAAATCCTGTATTAAACTAGCAAGGCCATGAAACTGACTTTTTATTAAAGATAACGTGAAACAGAATGTTCTCCTCCATTCTCAGATGTCTGCATTTTAAAATGAGGAGGAAAAACCAGGAAGTGTAAGTGGGGTGAAGGGACACTCATGTAGTGAAATTTAAGAAGTGGCTGCTCAAGTCAAGTATCAAAATATAAATATCACGGTATAAACTGTAGCGCACATATACTGTGCCAGATGAACCTTGATATCTTTTGTATATGAATTATTTTATGAGGCAATTTCAGAGGAATAAATATGAACAATTTCTCTTTTCTCATAAGAGTGCATCTTCTTTCTTCTTCCAAGACCCCAAATACTTACATTATCTAAATTTGCTTGTGTGTACTTTCTTACTATAGGCCTGAACAGAAATTGCATGTAAGTACTGAATTATCCACCATGCATTAAATGCATGTTTTTCACATTTGATGGTGTCTCTTACAAACCATTTTAAATGTCGTGTTTCAGTTACGAGATTTTTTCTCCAAGTCAAAACAAATTTCACTTAGTTCCAGCAACAGACTTCTAAATACCTTAATGCATGCTACTTAAATATAATGAAGGTATTTGTTGTGGAAACTTGTGAAAAATGGAACGGAAGTTGCAGATCAGTAGCATTTGCTGATGAACACAACTGACCTAGCCAGTCTTACATTTATCCTGTGCTGCTTCCCTCAGTCTTGCGCTTCCCTTTGTCTTTTCCTTTTAAGCCAGAGTTCAGTCCTTCTTGTAGGTGTCAAGCACATATTCACCTTTATGGTGATTTCCAGCTTCAAGAAAAATAATGCAGATCTTTGAAATCTGCTTTATGACTAATGAAGAAGATATATTTTTTGTATGAAAGTAATAAATGCAAAGAAAGGCCATTGTTATATTTAATAAAGTATTCCCTGTTTATCCCTCCCCTTTGTCCTTGGAGGTTTTCACAAAACTTGAGAATAATTTGTGCCGGTATAAAACCAGTTTGTGTAGTTGTACTGATGCATGCATGTTAATTTATGTCTCTCAAAGTCATGTATCTATATTCTTTAAATCTGGGATGTATGCTCGTTTAACAGTAACAGCTATACCCTTGACAGCAAGGGCTCAGTTCCTCATTTTTTTCCACTGGTGTGTTTAGTCCCATGTGATCAGTCCTCACCTATGTTCCAGGTTTCTGAGATTTGATGGCATATGTGTGCTAAAGCCAAAAAATCTAGAGCTAAGAATCCACAGTATTCAAAACCTGGAGCTGGAGCAGGATTTTCCAAATAGGTCAAGACCCAGAAGCTCAGCTCTTTAGAAAACATGGCCCCTCTGTTTCATGTGTGTGTGTGAGAGCTGGGTGCTTCTGCACAGCCGGCCTTGACTGAGAGAGATGATCTCCTTCAAAAAATGTGACCCTAAAGGGCTTGGCAGTATCTATTCCACTTACAGAGTAGAGCTCCAAATTCTTGAGTTGTCTGTTCTTGTGTTGGGATACAGCCCCTCCTACCCGAGGGAGCATGGCCTGACTAAAAGAGCATTCAGATAATAAAAATAAAGTGCATTCCATGATCTGAAAAAAGGGCAGATAAAAATATTTCTGGCCTAAATTGATGCTGCTTTTTGCTGGAAGAAATTATGCTGTAGAAGCACGTTAGACATTTACCTTGTTTGTCTTCCTTTTCCTCATCTGTTTTAGACCAAAGAATGAAGTTCACAAGTAGCATGATATGTGCATATGGGATATAAGGCTATTATAATGCCTTCAGATTGAGCCTGTAGTTCACAAAGAGAATATAACAAAATAATATTTGCCGTGTACACTTTTTGCCGACACACTTTTTGTAGTAGTATTGTCTGAGATAAAGTTAGCCATGCTACTTTCTCTCAGATCAATAAAAAGAGCATTCCAAGACAAAGGATACTGCAGTGCATTAATGACATTAGAATATCGTGGCAGTTTATTTTAAATACTGTTACTTTTACAGTGAACAGAATTTATATTTCTTTTTGTAGGCTTTTACTATTAAATGACTGTTATCCAGCTATCAGATATTCAGTCTAGATATGTGAGAGAGACTACATCTGGAAAACTCTTACCAGCATGCATAGACCTGAAATCCATATGCAGTCATTTCAGATGTATAAACAAAGTGTCTGGTCCAAAGCCCATTTTGATGTTCCTGAAGCACAACTTTGAATTACCTTATATATCCATGAGTTTTTATGTAGTTGTGCTAGAAATAAAAATGTGACAAAACATAAATGTAGTAACATGAAATCAAACCACAAAAAAAGCAGAATAAACTAAAATGATCAGTGGTCAGAGAGAAGGCAATGCTTTGTTGCTATTATGCTACACAAAAGAGAAGCAATGACAGGATGAATAAACCTTCTAGAAGAGAAAGTTGTCAGAGAGTATGTTGACATCAATGTAGAACAATTTTTGAGACTATTGTAGTTTTTGAGAGTATTGGAGAATTTCAGTTTCAATTTCTGATCATTTCTGTAGTTCCCAATTTAGCTAATTAGCTTTCTTTTTAAATGATCTTGATGCAGCATACAGAAGTATTAATTTAAAAGGCAGGTAGAAGTCTGCAGTTATAACCATGCAGAAGATCTTCTACAGCAAAAGCATACCATTCTTCTATCAGATTCCCAAATAAATGAAATAAGTAGGTAGATTCATTTTTGGAATAAATACAGCTATGCATGTCTGCAAGTCTGCACGTAAAACAATCAAGAAGATTGTCTGCAGCATAAACATATTATTGTGCTAGCTTCTTCAGTAATGGCAATAACTAAATAATTTCTTTCTTGCAATAAATAAGGGTGTAACTCCTTGTATTTACTCTGGGATTCAGTTTGTGACAGTATATGAAATATTTGTTTTTTTTCTCCTGATGCAGTTGTTTCTAGTGTGGTCTGCCACAATCTCAAATAAAATAACTTGAATTTATTCTACATTATAATCTGTTAGAGAACAGCCTAAAAATGAAAATGCTTACCTTAAACATGCGATTAATTTACAATATTTTAATAGCCATCTCTGTCAAGGAAATGAGGCATATATGACACACACTCCCTCCCCCCTTTCCATCATGGCATCTACAGCACGCTGTGACAAACTGTAAGCTTACAGTGTTGTGGAACAACCTAGGTGATTTACTGCAGCCCAAAGCAGGCGTGGGAAATGCCTCCCACTTCACAGGCATGCTACAAACTGCCTCAGTGCAGAACAATTGATGTAATTGTATTTCTAGGCTGTTAAACTCAGCATTTGGAGACTTCCTAATGATCCATTCCAAATGTTTTGGCCATGCAACCCTTTTGTACGACTAGGTATATAACCCTGTGTTGCTTCCCATTTTGTGGTATTACAGATAGTATTCTTGTTACACCATTTTGGACTCTGTTTCTAAAAATAATGTGGAACACTCTTTTACTTCAATCTTAAACTTACTTATAGGGATATTAGAGAAAGTATCTGAGCACAAGAAAGGATCTTAAATTAACAGAATGAATAATCAGAAAGACTTGTCTCCCTAGTCACACATATGTGAGTCTCATGCTAATTGTGCAAGCCTCTTAACATTTACCCATAAGTTCCTAAAGCTCTGATCTATAATTCATGACAACAACCTGATTTACAGCAAAGACCAGAAATTAAGAGGATGGGTCCTACTTTCATCAAAAGTAACAGCAAAAGTTTAACTGATTTCACGGTTACAGGACAACATAGTGTTCCTCAGGATGTGCCAGTATTTTCAGCATAAACCATTTTTCTTGTCTTTTCTTCCAATATAGTGTGATTCTAGTAGTGAACTGTAGCAGTGGTGGCATCAATGTAATAATAATAGTTAAATACATTTTGGTCAATTATCATAATAGGTCTGGGCCCTGCATGGATCCTAGGTCCACCACTCACAAGTCTATGCTGCAGCACCATCCCCAAACTTGACTTTTGGGTTGACTAATTAAGGGTGCTTAGGTTATATTCAGAATGTATAGTTAAAAAGGAAGATGCTTTAAATTTTTTTGTGAGCTTTTTGAAGTGCCACAGGATCTCTGTGCTCCTGCCCATGCTGCTGTGTTGAAAATAAGAAAATGAGCTGTAAAATTGTTCCAGGGAGACACGGTATTTTTTTTTTTCCTAAAGAATTCTATTGTCCCCTTTGGCTCACAAAAGAGGACAAACAGCCCAAGGGAAACAGTGTATAATGCCATGAAGAATATGAAGAATATTCTTAGAAAAGTATTAGCAAATGTAACTGGGAAAAGTGTTTCCTGGAGATTAATACACTAAACTAAAATAAAAATTGACAAGTTTTATTCTTCTTAAAGTATTGACTATGACACAGCAAAACCCACAGGAGTTCACTCAAATGTAAACTCAAAACAAGTCCAAAGCAGACTTTTTACTAGAATCTATTTGAACTGCTGAAGGTTTAAAATTTGATTATTAGAATTCTTGACATTAATATTTTCCTTAAGTTTTATTGTTTAAAGTCGTGGGTCCTTATTGCATTTAAGCCAGCTGCACTTGGTAAGGTTCTTTTATATATATATAAATACCCTTTTTTTTTTTTTTTAATCTATAACTGTGTGGCTTGATCTGACAGAACTTAACTGACCCTGCTTGCTCCAAAACATGTGCACAACCCAAATCCCATAGCAAAAGCCTTCTATAGCAGTCATCCTGAAAGAATACCTTCTTTACTACCCTTTTAAAATTAAAATGATTTAAGTCACTTATACTTCTATCCATTGGTTGTTTATAATATCCTCATAAAGATGATGTCAAGAAAGATGATTGTCCTTTTTATGCAAAAGATTTACATCTTACATTTTTTTTAAGATTTATAAAATTCATATGATTTTATGTGGGGAGGTGACCATTCTCCATGATAAATTCATACAAATAGACTGTGTTTTTTAGGAAGGGAATTAAATCCTAACTATGTTGCTGCTAGCAACACAACCAGAAGCTTCCTTTGGGAATTTTAGGCCATTTCTATTGCCGAGTTTGAACAAAATCCTCTCTACAGTCGCTGTTTATTTGTTTAGCTTTTTCTTTACTCCTTGTCTCAATAAGCCTGTCTGCATAAATTTAGATGCTGAATTCCAAACTTATTTGTTGTAAGCAGCAATATCAGACTACTACTTCCTGATTTCAGAGATGTATTATTTGGTTTGTTTGTTTGTTTGTTTGTTTATATATCCTGGGACAAAATAGTGTGTTGAGAGCAAGATTTACTCGTTCTGTGCCCATATGGGGTAATGTTCCCATGTTCAAATAGTGGTAAGTTAAGCTAGAACTGAACAGTGTGTGACAAAATTTGCCAGCTCACAGTAACACAAGAACACAGCTATTTTCTCACATTATCTAATCAGACATATTTAAATTTTTTAGCAATGATAACTTTATTTGTAAAGAAAGGAGCCTTCTCTTTCATAATCACAGCCCAGAAGTACTCCTAAAAGGAACTATTTCTATGCATACCTACCATGGTATTACTACTATATTACTATGGTATTCTAAGCATTCATAAGTATGGTATTACTATTACCAGGCGTTGCTTTAATCGAGTGAGAAAGGCAAGGTGGTAACATGCAAAGAAGGAGATGAGTAGGGTAAGTGGTTTAAAAGGGCATTCAAGCACAATCTGTAATGATTCTGATTATGCTAAGCAACAAAAAACTAGTGATCCAAAAATGCATTAAAAGGACTAAATTGTGCCTTGGTATATTATGGAAAATAAAGAGAAGCTTCTGGCTGTTGTATTGTCTATGTGTAATCTGCCTTGGCAGTAGAGATCATGCAGCATTCTCCAGCCTTACTGATACGGTCCTGGATTGCCCAAAGAGGTTAAAAACTCTGGAGCCTTAGGGATGTACAGGCAGATCTGGGTGGGCAGCCCCTGAAGGTGTTTAGCCATGGGCATGCATCTCTTGCTTCAAAAGCCCTGAGGAGGCTCTCCGTCCTGCTTGGCAGTACGGTGTGGTGTGTATGGTGTGTACGTCAGCCCCTCCAGCTCCGTCCCTGAAGCCCGGGACACACAGGTGTGTAACGCGAGCACCTGGCTGCATTACACCAGCTCTGACTGCGTGGCAGCCAGGCCAGCCACGGGCAGGGCCCATGCGTGCTGAGAGACCACACTCGATGAGCAGCCTTGGAAAATGGCAGCAGCATTGTCCCAATTTTAGCTCTGAGAAGCACTTGTCTTGGTTTTCAAAGGCTCATGAACTTGATTTGAGTCAATCTGATTCTGAATTAAGGTCCTAGGGCCCATTCTGCTGTCTTTAACTGAGAAATAGCAGTATGGTTGTAGCTCTAAAGCCAGAAAAAGAGTTTACATGCCAAAAAAACTTGTGGTTTTGTGTTTTTTGTGTGTTTGTTTGTTTTTTCCCTGTTAACTATTTAGTACGTTACTCCCAATCAATCTTGCCTTGCCTTGCCAACAACAGTCTTTTTCATTCTCCAGAAATGATGTTTTTCAAGCTTCTATCCATTAGCATTTCTAATATGAAGTGCTTATCAGGAAAGCAGCGATCAATGCCTGTCTAATGACTCTGTGCCCTGTTTTAGCCTTGGAGAGCGCTTCACTAGGGAGCTGGTTGAAGCAAACCTGGGGTTCCTATGGCTATGTGAATAAAATTCTGTGCTGCTTTTGTAGCTAAAAAAGGCAAGGGCCTGATAGAAATATAGAACCACTGGCCAAGAATTTCAGAACAGCAAACTTAAAAGATAGGCTTTCTGAGGGCATTCTTAAGCCTACAGGTATGTAAGCTCACCTTCTGCATGGGTGTCCTTTTGAAAATGCTCTAGTCTTGCTTCTCACCTATGGCCCTCCTAGCTTCCTGATGTTTTAACAGTATTCAAACCATTCTGGTTATTACCTTTTTCTATTATATCTAATCTCTGTTGTTGATGACATCCCCATCTGAACTAAAGCAATTTATTCAAAGAACCTTTGGACTGAAAAGGCCATTTAGTCTGGATTCAAAGTTAAATGTTCTGAAACACCTGCCAAAAAAAAAAAATCTACTGCTTCCAAAAATGCTATGAAACTCTTTTTTTTTTTTTTTTTTTAAAAATCCTTTCATGAGTTTTCTGTCAGACATGGTGTATGAAGTACCACGTAAATTACACTCCTTTGGCTGGGTGTTTTTAGTATCCAGTGAGTACACAAGCCTATCCTGTCATCATTAATGAAAGCCTACATGAGTGTGTCATATCTTTCTTTGCCAGCAGGAAAAATGTTCTGTGTTTTTATAAAGAGCAAGGGCAGAAGAAATAGAGTGCAGAGAATTGTGTTGTTTATGACTACCAAATCAGCAGTTGTATTTGTAATTAGCTGGCTGATGGAGCTGTTAAATATAGCAGACCTTTTGGAAAATATTGTACTCTACACTTTATAGTAAGATATAATATTAAATAGCTGGAGGTTGTGTGATCTTAAAACCAGTGCATCAGTTACATTAACTGAGCAATACCCTGGACTTAGGAAAACTAAGGGAGGTTATTCTGTACCTGATTTTATTATTTTGGATAAACACAGTCTGCGTATTTATGATAGCCTTTTAAAAAATGTGTGAGATGTCATACCAGGACAACATCATAGCTAGAGACCAGAATTATGAACTCAGCTTTCAATTATTTACATACTTTGCCTGATTTAATTTTTTCAGAGTTTTGCAGGATAAGATGGGAGTTCTAGAGAAGTTATTTTGTGTGCTTTTAAAACCTATTTGTCCCTGTGAGTTCTTGAATTTTTATAGGAAAAAAAAAAAAAAAAGACAATCCTGTTTTTTGCATTGGAACAAGTCCATCAAATTTATCTCTGTGCATTTTACTGTACACTTAAATTGTAAACTTTTTTTAATCCATAAAATGACTTTGCTGCATTTGCATTAAATCTAAAAAAGACTTTTTACATACCTTTATAATTCTGCAAAACTGTCTGCTCGTTGTTTCTATGCTAGAATATAAGTAATTTGGCTTCATTCTTCATCCTCCATTTCATCAGGTGGCAGAATATTTCCAACCCAGTGCAACACTAACACTGTTCTAACAGTTATATTCTATTGATACAGAGAAGCAAAAGGAGGCTAGTCACTGTCTTTCCTATTCTCTTATTTGCCTTTCTGCATGCTTTAGCCCAGCAATGATTATAAAACCTGCATATCCAGACAAATTAGAATCAATATTGTAATCAATACTAATGCCACCGAAAAATTATTTAAGAACAAAATTAAATTAGAACATTCAAAATTTATGCAGAAATGCCATGAAGAGGTGAGTATCAAAGAGTTTTAATGAAATACCTGATTTTGTTTAAGTAATTTCATCCTAGTGGAATTTAGTTTATTTTGGGCATGTATGGTTGCTTTATAACAGATGACCAAGGAGAGAAAACCTCAGCCTCTAGATGGTGACTATCTTTTCTCTTGAGGTCATCAGGGATCCTCCTATAATAGCTGTAGAGGCAGAGAGGCCTTCTGTCATCTCGGAAGACAACTCCCATTATCTTTCTTTGTTGCACTAACTGTACTTGCAGCCAAAAAGACAAGTTATACCTGGTACCTAACATAGGGAACTTGTAGGATGAATTCCAGGATAAATAAGCCTGTAGACTACTACAGGCCCAAATCTCCCAAATGTCCGACAGAGTTGAGGATACGTGTCACCTTTCTTAATGAACATGGCATAATGGCAGGGTTTTAGTCCATCATTGGGAATTCCTCACAGATACTTTTTTTTTTTTGACATTTTATGCATTTTTTGCATCTGTCACTGCATATAAATCAGTTACTCTGAAGTGGTTCTGCATGCTACTAAACTCCATTTTAACACTTCTAATGTATGCATACATAGCATTTTGGTCCAGAAGGGATTCCAACCTTCTTGTTTACATTCTCACAAGGGTTATGGCTTACATTTTGCTATTAGGTAATAGAAATACAAAGTTCTATTTTTGTGCTCTCTTTTAAGCTATGTGGAGTGCTAGTTGCCTCCACATTTGTGTGAACATGGGGGGATGTTTATGAAATGCTTGTACATCATAGCCACTTTAATGGAAACTGAGACAAATTTTCGCAACTACCCTTAACACTCTGTTCTTAAAGGCCAGATATTGAAAAGGTTTAAAAATGTGTCTGTCATGATCAGAATCTATAAACTTACACACAAGCAATTTTATACACGTATGTAGTTTGCTGAATGCAAAAGGCTAGTAGTGACTGCTTCTGGGACTGGTGCTGTGGCCTGATTCTTCCTGCTTTAGGGAGGTCAGATTTAGGGACTAAATTAAAGTAGCAGATTAGGAGCTTGCTCAGACCAGGCTTCCAGCACTGACAGTCAGTGATCTGAGTTCTCATCAGCAGGTGCCCATTTTTCTGCAGTGCTTACATACACAGCTTCAGAAAATTAGACATCCAGATTCCTGAGTCTAAGTGGGAGAAAGCAGATACCTGAACTTATCTGGTAGCTTTAACGTGAAAATGATACAACTTACCTAATGAATGTTTGAACAGTGCAAGTGCAGGATAAAGCCAAGGGTCAGACTAGAGCACTAATGACTACTGAACAAACAGCAGGACCACTAAGGTAGCACCACATTTTCCCTTATGTTACTTTGCTCTCATTCATCCTTTCCTTTCTACACAGAGAGGGAGGCTGCTTTAATTGGCCTTTGCTGGAAGCAGACCAAGGGATGGCTGCTTGGGCCCATTCAGTCACAGGACTGTGCAGAGTAAAATAAAAGGACAGCAAGGGCATGCAGATGCTTAAGAAAAGAGCTATCCACTTCTTTCCTGTTTTAGCTCCCTCACAAAAAGAAATTATTTGTTTCACTGAATAAATGCCCTACAGTGGTGCCTTCTTTCCTTTCTCTGATGGAAAAGGATTTTGCTGAATTACTATATGAGTTTGATCTTCCTTGTCTGTAGCTATTTCTGGGGTCATATCAAAGCTGGTAACCTTCAGATAGCTCACTTCCCTGAGTAAAAATGCATGAAGTATGGCCATTCAAGGAGAAATGTAATCCAGGGTCTTTGCGGTGGAGCAGATCTTTTACCCTGGATACATGCTTTTCCAAAGTGTAATTTAGCTCAGTACTAATATGTGATTCATTAGCATACAACCATTATTTAGACTTTGCTATTTACTGTAGGTTTTCTTTTTAAAGGGCGTGAAATTTGGTGGTTGTAGCCAGATAATGACATAAATGAAGCTGTCCTTGATACTTTTTATTCCTACATCCCAACCTGTTTTTAAAATTGGTCACTTTAGTTATATAGTTAGATAATTTTACTCCAAATTTTTTTTATTTTTTTATTTTTAATTATTATTATGGCATTTTAGACAAAGAAATATGAAGAAAGATGGCTTTTTTTTCTGGCATGGTCTGTGTTTTATGTCTCCGTCAAGTGCTTTTCTAAAGCTGTTTTTCCCAGACTGTGTGTTTTGCATGGGTGGGACAGTGGGTTATTGTTAGCCTGTTAGACACAACTCAGTTTGAATACCCTTCAGTAGTTTGTGAGGCAAGTGAGCTCTATTTGCATTTGTTCCAGTCACAAAGGTTTATAGGTCAGCAAAGGCTGGCTGGAAAAATTCAACATGCCAATGCACTATTCTTCTATGGTTGTCAGGAATTCAAACGTGCTGGTTTTTTATATTTCTTCTTGGTCATGAATATATGATAGCACAGTCTGAAGTCGCTTTTTTTCTTTGGAGCTTGGTACCAGCTGGGACTAAGATGGAGGACGTGACTTGATGCCAGCTTTTTTTTTTCCCTCTCTTCTTTTGCCCATACTAATCGGCAGCAAATCAAATGTCAGTACATCTGGAGACAGTGAGAGGGCAGTGCTCACCAGTGCACTGTATTGCTGCTATTTTTTTCTCTTCTATGAAAACGAGTCCAGCTGAATAAAAGATGACATTTGTCCTTTCATAGAAAACATTGCATTAGCTTAATCTCCCTTCTGTTTTGGGTTGTTGGTTTTTGTTGTTGTTGTTGTTGTTTTTGTGTGTGTGTGTGTGTGTGTTCCCAGTTTTTATTTAGATACTTTTAGGTTACATCGTGAAATATTTCCTGCTTAGCTACAAGCAAAGACTAGGTGGACATCATCATTTATACATGGACTGACAAAGAATAGGCATGTTTCACGATTCAGGACTTTAGAAGCTGTTGATATAGCTGTAACAGTCACATATAAAGATATGTTATGGACACAGTCCGGGCATATCACTGATAACCTGGTCTTTTGACAACTTGTATGCCAAGCTTAAAATCTCTATAAAAAAAGAATGTGTTCCACAAAGAACACATATTTCCTTAGCTTTGTTTTTCAGCTTCTAATTTTAGAAGAGATTTGGCCTTTTGCAGTTATTAAAATGAAATATAGATTTATCCATTGTAGTTAGATTCCTTCCAAACTGCATTTTGAATTTTAAATGGTGTGTCTGACTACATTTTGAGAGATACTATTGCAGGTCTGCTAGGAGCTGACATCTCACTTCCAGGCTAGCTTACAGTATCCCATCGCTCTGAAACCAGTAAGCCCTACTTGAGTTTGATTTATTTAAAAATCAGTTAAATAAATAAATAAATATTTTTTATAGTTGTAGCTTGAGTTTTGATATTTTTCTTATACAAGTCATAAACAATGCCAGATCTCCTTTTAATATTCTCATTGAAATGCAAACTGTGACCTTTCTTGGTCTGTTTTAAAGAGACTTTCTGCAAAATATGGCCTGTTTTGAATAACAGGCGACAGAGACAAGGAAGGTTGCATTTGTAAACTAGAGAGGCTGCAGCTAAACCTCGTATTGATGCCTCCATTTGAAACAGCCAGGGAGACCAGTTTACTTTTGAATGCAAGATTCGCTGCCAAGTTGGCACCATCTTTCATGTTTATAGATTTAAATTCAGCACATGGCTTTAACTCTTCAGCTGCACTAGCTGCAAACAATTACCCCAAAACAAATGCTTAGGTGTAATCGGTTCATTGTCTTATCCATGCCAAGTTGCATCTGACCTTTTAGAAATACGGCTGAGAATGCTATTTTAAAATGCTGTGTTGGGTAAGACACATGCAAATAGCAAAAGCAAGTTTTAAATTGAAATGTTTACAAATATTAGAGCTTAATATGAAAAAATACTCTTAAAAATAAACATTTTCAAGATCACATAATATATTACTGGGAAGGTACGCTGTTTAACAGATGAATCATTTAAAAAGGTTTCACAGTTAGAAAGAATATACCAACAAGCAAAAAAGTAATTGTTTAGGAGCCTGGCTTTTTAGTCTGCGGCAAACGTTCAACTACTAACCCGGTGCAAACAACATAAAATTGCCAGGAGTTGGAAATTTATCTGGGAATAACTTTTATATATACATATATATGTATATATATATATATTTTAACTCTTAAAATATCAGTTCTATCAAAAGATTGCTTTAGCAAATACATACTTCATTTCTGACTATTTTCATAGGCAAAATATTTTGCCACACATAGAAAATCATTTTTAGAACAGAACCATGATTGAGTTATTAAGAATGTTTTCAGTACTTAGATACACTATTGCTTTGTGGCTTTAATATTTAGTAAAGCAGCAATAATAAACTAAATGCAACTGTAGGAATGCTCTGAAATCAAATTTGAATCTGAACTTCAAAATGGGCAAATATTTAATACAGTGATGTGGGTGACTACCGTTCATGCAGTGGAAGCAGGCAGAATCCCATCAACTCCATTCACTGCTTAGGTTTGGGTATAGACAAAGAAACTTGCAAATGCAATTATGAAGTTTATTATCTGTAGCCCTTATGCTGATCAAACATATTTTTCTAACTTGCTGAATATTCCCCTCCAATGCTTCATACTGACAAGCATCTCAGTTATGACACTATTTGATACATAGATAATCTTTGTTAATAGCTGCACTAAATCATATTGGAATTATAAGTGATTTTTGTTATTGTTATTACATTTCCCCACTTTTTTTTCTTAACCATTTGCAAGGCATAAAGTACTCTGCATGCGTCAAAACAGTTCTTTCATTCACTAATCATTTCATTTAGCATTAACTCCTGGATGCATGCAAGTAGTGATCTATCTTTGAAGCACTGAGCATAATAAAAGGGTAATTTGATAAGTCAGAAAGCACATCTGTATGGTCACAAGTCCTTTCTGTGGTTTTAAGTATTTTCATAATCACAGATGCAGTTCAGCACATGGAAAGCTCCTGATAGCTACTTCTGAAAACTGACAGATAGCAAAACTAAAGACTACATTACAAACATGTAAATATGTCCTGATTTTAGACTAAGAAAGAAATCATATTTTTCTCTCAAATCCTGTTGACTGTATCAGTCCAACATACACTTTCAGAGTAGCTTTCTTTTGTCAGTTACTTTACTCTTAAAAACTCAGTAATTCCTGCATAGTACATCAGATTTATGGAACTATTTCTTGGCATCATTCTTTTTGTTTAAGTCACAGACATGTGTGTATGTGTATGTGCTCTTCGGTTGTGTCTAGAATTTTAAGGAGCTGAGAAGCTCCTCCTTAAACACAGGCTGGTTAGTTTTACTTTCTGTACTGATTCACTCATTGTAGAATAGAGATTTATTTTTATAAAAATGCACGCTGCTTTCTTACCTAGTGTGAAAGACACTGTATTTGTAAGGACTCTAATGTAGTACAAACTACATTGTTGTGTTAGTACATGCTTTTATTCAGGTGGGTTCTGTGAGTTGCTAAACCCCTTGGATTTCTGGCAAGTGAAAGCAAAAGTTGCAGGCACAGTTTGGATGACTGTGTTGCCGTTGGGTATCCTGCACTTTTGTGTATTATTTGAGAGTTGCAACCCTGTCCAATAGAGGGATTTTTTTGTTTGTTTTTATGGAATTGGTTGTGAATAGGGGAGGGAAAAGACAGAAATTTCTTATTGAGGTTTCTGTGCCACAAACAGGAGCAAGTACAATACTGAGTATTGTATAGTTCGGGGAACTATAGGCCTGTCAGTTTGACCTCAGTGCCAGGAAAGCTCATGGAGCAGATTATCTTGAGGGTCATCACGCAGCACTTGCAGGGCAAGCAGGCGATCAGGCCCAGTCAGCATGGGTTTATGAAAGGCAGGTCCTGCTTGACGAACCTGATCTCCTTCTATGACCAAGTGACACGCTTAGTGGATGAGGGAAAGGCTGTGGATGTGGTTTACCTTGACCTCAGTAAGGCTTTTGACACCGTTCCCCACAACATTCTCCTCAAGAAACTGGCTGCTCGGGGCTTGGACTGGCGTACGCTTCGCTGGGTTAGAAACTGGCTGGATGGCCGGGCCCAGAGAGTTGTGGTGAATGGAGTTAAATCTGGCTGGAGGCCGGTCACTAGTGGAGTCCCCCAGGGCTCGGTACTGGGGCCGGCCCTCTTTGATATCTTTATCGATGATCTGGATGAGGGCGTCCAGTGCACCCTCAGTAAGTTTGCAGACGACACCAAGCTAAGTGCGTGTGTCGATCTGCTCGAGGGCAGGAAGGCTCTGCAGGAGGATCTGGACAGGCTGGAGCGATGGGCTGAGGTCAACTCTATGAAGTTCAACAAGGCCAAGTGCCGGGTCCTGCACCTGGGGCGCAACAACCCCAAGCAGAGCTACAGGCTGGGAGATGAGTGGCTGGAAAGCTGCCTGGCCAAGAAGGACCTGGGAGTATTGGTTGATAGTCGGCTGAATATGAGCCAGCAGTGTGCCCAGGTGGCCAAGAAGGCCAACAGCATCCTGGCCTGTATAAGAAGCAGTGTGGCCAGCAGGTCTAGGGAAGTGATTGTGCCCCTGTACTCGGCTCTGGTGAGGCCGCACCTTGAGTACTGTGTTCAGTTTTGGGCCCCTCGCTACAGGAAGGACATGGAGGTGCTCGAGCGAGTCCAGAGAAGGGCAATGAAGCTGGTGAGGGGTCTGGAGAACAAGTCTTACGAGGAGCGGCTGAGGGAGCTGGGCTTGTTCAGCCTGGAGAAGAGGAGGCTCAGGGGCGACCTTATCGCTCTCTACAGTTACCTTAAAGGAGGCTGTAAAGAGGTGGGGGTTGGTCTGTTCTCCTATGTGCCTGGTGACAGGACGAGGGGGAATGGGCGAAAGTTGCGACAGGGGAGTTTTAGGTTGGATGTTAGGAAGTACTTCTTTACCGAAAGGGTTATTAAGCATTGGAACGGGCTGCCCAGGGAGGTGGTGGAGTCACCATCCCTGGAGGTCTTTAAAAGACGTTTAGATGTAGAGCTTAGCGATATGGTTTAGTGGAGTACTTAGTGTTAGGTCGAAGGTTGGACTCGATGATCTTGAGGTCTCTTCCAACCTAGAAATCTGTGATACTGTGATACTGTGATGTACTGCAGTAATTTTGGATGAAGACAAATATTTTAATTAGGTACATGCAGTGTGAGGACATTTGCAGAGATCCCATAGTTGAGGTTGTTGTGAGCTTTCAGTTTTCCAGAAAGAAAAATTTAAAAACCTTAACAAATCAACCTTCAACAGTTTGTTTTAAGGTAGGAAAAGAAGGGGAGATGGGATTTTCTTGTCTGGTTCTTCAGTTTTATTCTACTTGCTTTTTTTTTTTTTTTTTTTAAATGCTGATTTTGTCTCTGAGAGATTCTCACATTGTGTTTTTTTTTCCTGCTAGCTCTGCAAGTGGATTGATGGCTATGTCCAGAGTCCAGCAATATGTATACCCTTGCTTTGAGGAGGTAGGATCCTTTTGATATTTTACCATTAGAACAAATGGCTATTTTCCTCATTGTGTCATTACACATTTCATAGACATTAAGAAAAGCCACTGAATGTGACAAGTATTTACATGCCCTGATGCTGCCAGCAGCCTACTGAGCCTCATTTTCTCCAGGCACACTACCCCCTTCTTGGGAGAGGCCCTCATCCCCACCACTGCGGTGCTTCTTCCTCAGCTGTGTATCCTGCCTCTCCCCAGTTTCCTTGTAGAGCTGTGACAGCCTGTCATTGTCTGTCCCTCTGGATATTACAGTTGCAATTTGCTCACAGGGATGCTGGCTGATCCCAAGGCCTTTTTTTTTAAACTCTTTTCTTTGTGTTTCCTGCCCAGTGCAAATCCAGAAGCATGCAGTACAGTTCCTGAGCTAGAGTCTGCAAAGGTATCATTGCTAGAATTTCTCTGTGGTGGATAGTAGAGGACCTAATGACAGATTTTAGTTGTGACAGAAGAATTGTCAGGAAGTCTCATCTTCTCCATTCACCTCTTGCTATGACTAAGGCACGTGGGAAACTTAAAGGACAAATTCAGTTGACAAACAGAATTTGGATCCCTGCAAAGGAGACATATTCTCCCCTGTCAAATCCTGGAAAGATCAGAAAAAACTCTTGCTCCGATTAAATTTAGGGTACGCTCTTATATCCCCTGCTTCTGGGCACGCTGAGAGTACTCCGCACATACTGAGAAGAAAATTATGTTGAATAAGCAAGGAACAGGCCTGAAGTTAATGAAGATTCCAGTTATATAGGGACTACGTTTCATTATGAAAAGTTTTAGTCACAGTTTCTGTGCATTTGGGCCTCAACAAAAATGTGCTGTGCAGTTAAGTGTAGTTTTACTCATCTCACCCCCGCACTATTATTTTATCTCAATAGTATTTCATTGACCTATTAAAATAGAAAATCTTGAGCCCTTGCTTTCACTGAATCCAGATGCTCTAGAAAGTGAATAATGATTTTATTTTATTTTTTGCAGTTTAATTTTCTAAGAACGTAATTAAGTTTAAAATTGAATGATGTTTAAAAAGCATCAGTCTCAACTTTTAGCAATCTAAAACCTAAACTTCGGCAGAATTTTTCATAGTATTTTACTGTATGGTGCATGTTTATGTGGCCTACTTGCATAATAAAGTATGACTTTTAAGTAGGTGGGTACTCTACACAACTCAACACTGCTTTAAATATATTTATTTTTATTAAAGCGATAATCATGGCACTGTTTGATAATCTTTTATTTCTGCTACATGCAGTAGAATTTTAAGGGTATTTCTTGTGTAGACACAAGTAATTAAAGCAAAGGTTCTTTTGAGGAATTTCTGGAGAGAACAGTTGCCTTATGAATGCCAGCGTGAGACCTGCGTTTCTTTGTCCATTTCTATGAAATTTAAGTCTAAAGCAGGTGCAGTGATAGTTAAATCTGAAAAATAACATCTTGAATTACATTACCACGTTAAAGGTAACTAAAGGGAGCCCTGATATATCCCATATAAGAAATATCTTCCTTGCTAATACTATTGTTCTGCGGTATTTCACACCAAATTTCCTGCTGTAACAAGGAAATGTGTTGTGTAGTTCAAATAAAAAATTAAATATAATGGGTGCTAATTGTGAAGATGGTCCTCCTGTCCCAGTGCACTGTTTTGTGGAACATGCCACTCAGATCTGAATGGGGCAGTTGCACGGAAGAGCTGGAAGCTGCTATGGGATGGATGGGAGGGGGTACTGGAGGGTTGGTCACTGGTCAAGGCCTGGAGGAGATCCCAGGGCAGAAAACTGGTGAGGCAGAGGATAAAATGCAACTTGCCTTGTCTCGAGATCTGCAGCAGCCTGATCTCTCCTTGTCCTTCCTGTTGTAATCGTGTTAATACCAGTTACTGCACCTTCCACCCAGGCTGTGAGAAGGTGCAAGCACGGACCGAAAACAAGTAGATAAATTCATGGTATAGAAGTAGGCTGAAAAGTCAGTGAGGGCATTGCCAGCCATAAAAATTTCATTTCTTACAAAAAGAAGGATTTGCACTTGTTGCATTTAGCAGGCTTGTGTTTGCCAGACATGAAGCTGAGTTAGGTATTGTATATAGTACCTCTGGGATTTTGTTTGACATAACCAAAGGATTTTCACTTTGCAGGGAATGTTGGCCTGGAGTGGGGCCAGTTCTGACTGCTTTGTGTAAATTTTGGGTGTCTGTGAAAGGGAAGATGCAATGCTTGGTTGGGGCTCCTTCTGGCAGGCCTCGCAAGGGGTGCTTTTCTTCCCTTGGTGGGGTTAGAATGCTGTTGCTGGAGGGAAAGCTCTAGGTATCTGCTTCTTATAATTTGGAGAGGCTATTAAAATAATAATTGCTATTAAAGATTAGTACTGTGTTTTAATTACTTTAATGATGGTGAGTCTCATTCTGCAGCCATTTTCTTTCTTTCTGTGCCTGCATACATTGCTAGAAAATTGTAAGTTGCAAAAGGGAGGAAGGTGAACAAAATGCTTCACTCTCAGAGACATTTTATAATGCTTCACCTCAAAATGTATACATCCAAACCAAGTGAAAATGAATGAAAAAAAATGTAGTTTAATCTTTTCTGAAGAACATGAACTTTTATATACAGATAATGTAAGCTTCTAGGTATACATGTCTGTATTATATGCATGCCATGGATTTATTGTGTACTATCCTGTCTAGCAATACCCATGTGATAAACTGTTTTTCATGCATTTTTTTCATTCATACGTCTATTTAATAGCTTTCTCTAACATCTAGAACTCTCTTTTACTTCAGAAAGACAGAAATCTAACAGAAATCAACATCTACCACAAATGTGTTTTATTACCTAAATAAAGAAGTACAGTAGTTGTGGTATTCAGTCTCAGATCAGTGGCAGAGTTTTAAGATCTGATAATTTGGTGGAATAGAAACAGGGAGTTTTATTCCTCAAGTGGCACTCGCTTGAGTGCAAATTATGGCTTCAAGCCTTTAAATGTCTCCAGATATCAGACTTTGGAAAATGGCGGCATTCCATTGCGTAAGAAACATTTAGAATATTTTTAGGGAGTTTAACGCTTTCCAGATCTCTCATCTTTGCACAGCAATACTTTGGGTAGCTCAACTAACTGGTTTTAAAACACAGGGGCTAAAGTAGTGCCCAGTGAAAATGCTGAATGCCCTAATGTTGTCTTAAAGTATTTTGTTGTTGTTGTTTTTGTTGTTTTGTGTTTTTGTTTTGTTTTGTTTTCCACTTTGTATTAGGAAGATACAGTTTTATGCTAGTTTGTATCAGCATTTCTGTCAGCATTGCATAACTCACTTAAGGAAACTCATACCCATAAATTTGTCTATGCCACAACTGTCTTGTGTTTAAATATACTGTGTGTTTAAATATCTAAAAGGCTATTTCACAGGTCTAACTCCTATGGATAGTCAGCGAAGGCCAGTTGCTCAGTGCCCCCAGTTACATACCTGAAATTCTCATTTAATGTCCATTCCTGATGTTTGTATGGGAAAGCTGTAAGGATTGTGTTTCTGCAAGGATGTTCTTTGTCTGCCTCCCCAGCACAGTGTTTTATTCTGACGCAGTTCCTGATTGCAGGGAAATGCTGTATAATTGTACAGCATCGGCTGATGATAGATGCTATCACGCTTCACTCTAGTGTGTCAGATGTCCAAACATTTGTCTGAGTAATATTGTTAAAGATTCTACTGTCATTGTAGTTTATTCGTTTCTTGAAAGGATTTTAAAACAGAAAAATGAATTCACTTACTAACTGCTAACACATTCTCCAAATGCTTCTGAATAGCTGTTGGCTACAGTCTTTGCATGTAATAATATAATTGATGGAGTTCAGGCAAAATTACCAAGGGCTGTATTGGAAGTGTTTGTACTATAAATATTTATGGATTTATAAAGGTAATCTTGATAGAAGTGGACTGGACTATGTTTATGGTGTGTACTGCCTTTGGAGCCATCTAAAGGCAGAAGATGCTTTAAGTATCTTCTTGAAAATTGGTAAATCAACCTCCTGAGTGAAATGTTATAAATACAAGGTATGCACTTAGCCTTCTGATGTGCCTTTAAAACTTCTGTATCTCAGCTGATTTCTGCCTTCCAACTACTAGTTGGCAGGGAGAACTCTGAGCCTCTTCAGAGGGAATGCTTGATGGTTCCTTCTCAAGCAGGCTTCTCTGCAAAAGCTCGGCATGAATCCTCTGCATGAATCTCTCAAACATCCTTCAGCATGTTTGAGTTTGGCTTAGCAAAGGACAGGTGGAAAACGAGGAAGAAATTACTCAGATATAGAGGGCTCACCCCTGGTTCAGCCTCTAAGGAAGTTAAAGAAACCTGAGTCTTGCAGAACTCTTCTAAGGAAAGCAATAACTATGCATATTTGGTTTTTGTTTTGCAAAGTTTGGGACCTTCTGAGGACTGGCTCTTCTATTGTACACTTACGCAGATAGGCACTGTAGTTGAAATCTAGACAAGAAATAACATGTTGATGTAATGGGTGACAGTATTTGAACAGAATGACCAGTGTAGAAATTGCCTTTAGTTCCATAGTTTTTGATGCATCAGAGGGCAAAGAGACTGAGTTTAAGTTGATTAAAAAGTAATATGGGAGGGAAGCTTAATTAGTAGCCAGGTAGCGTAGGAGAAAATCCAACTTTTTCCAGAGCTGAAGTCATATAGCATTATTATCAGGGTAAAGCATATTAGCCTGATACTCTAGTTCTTCTGGATCGAGATGGTTCTGAGGAGGTGCACAAAGCTGGTGATTCAGGCTAAGTCTTCCACACAGTGTATTAATAAGCAGCAGATGGAGATGTTTACAGATTCAACATCATAACTTCCCCATGTGAAATAGTGTTATTTATTTACTGTCTTGTATTTTAGAGAGGAGAGCTTGGGGGCATAATGCATTTTTTACAGAGACAGGTTGTAACTTGGAAAATACCATAATATCCTTCAAAAGCTATTTTTGTCATTTTTTAAATGGTAATATTCAGCCTTCACAGCTAAGGAAATAGTCTGATATATGAAGGAAAACACTGTACTGGATTTTCCTTTTGAAATAATAGATGAAGATTTATAGATGACAGCCCCTCCCATTATTTAACTAATAAGAGTTGCATGAGTTTTCTTTCAAGTGAAACATTTTTAATTGCTCCTGGTCATCCTAACCAAACTCCGTTGCTGTAATGATGGTTCCAAATCTCAACATGACCTCATACAATGAGCAGAAAAGAGCATTATTAGCATTATTTGCCCAACTGTGCTGAGCGCGCCGTATGTCATGGTCTCATGGTTAGTTTTGACTTAAGTTTTGTAAAGAACAGCCTCCACATTTTGGGAGAGCAGTCTTTGATTAGCTGTATTATTTTTTTTAGCTCTTCTGTCCCTGCTCTCCCATTTTAATTTGTATTTACAAATATTTGGAAATCTTAAAGTTGAAATAACAACAGATGGCAATAAAATGTAACTTACAGCTCTAGAATTAAAAGGAGCCCTGAGATCAGTGATTTGACTTTACTTCCATGTTTGCATTGCTGGACTACAGAGCTTGTTTTAAAGATAGCATTTTCATGTGTTTACTTCTTAGTCTCCCCTTTCCCATTTTGCTGATGCAAAATCATTGAATCTGTAAGATCACACAGCCCTTCCTCACATCCCTAATTCAGTCTTGTCATCATTAATCAAGCTGACATCCCTGGTATTTACTATACCGAGCATGAAACAATAGGAATGCAAAACAGCGACAGTAACACAGACAACTAAATGCAATAAATTGAATCTATGTATAAGTGTAAACCCAGCTGGGCAGGTATTGCTATACTGGAGCAAAGGCAATTGTATTCTTCTGCTCTATTACATCCATCGGCACTAAATATGATCTGAGAAAACAAGGAAAGATGACTAGCTGTCTGCAAAGTTGATTGTATTGCTCAACAAGTATTCAAGGAGGTACTACTGGGTGATGACCATGCTATTGATCTCAGAGACAATTACTGACAACATATGGGCAAGTTTTCCAGTTTGCTTTATACCCAGGCATTTAAATCCTTGACCTAGGACATACGCCCCTACCCCGCCTTCCTCTCAGCTCCTACCAAAGAGTTGGTGAAACTGCAGCAAGTTATGATTGTTCTTTTTAATACCTACATGAACAGCTTTTACATGAGTCCTATTTTGAGAATAAATGGATTATTTTCTTTGACTTGGTGCACAATCACAATGCGGATTTTCTCTCCTCTTTTCACCCCTACCCCATACTCCCCATGCTTCCATGCGGCACTATTACTGCTGCCTAGGACCAGCTATTAACATCCACAAATGATTATTCTGGCTCCCAGCCTTTCTCTGCATTATATTTCTCCTCATTAATATCTGTATCAATATCTGTAAGTTTTCCAGAGCAGACCCTCCCACATCAGTCCTCTAAAATGAAGATGGGATCTGAACTACTCCCATAGCGCTAAGTATTATCAATAGGAAATTCTGGAGAGCGGGTAGTAGTCAGTTACTGCCAACTAAACTCTTTTTTTTTTTCCAAAAAGTGATCAGAAGTTGAAAAGCTCTGTAATGTACTACACTCTGCAATCCTGTATTTCATACCTTTTCATTCTGAAAATTTTTAACCCATAATCTATATACACAGATGTATTTCCATTAAGCCATCTCTTCCTTTTGCACAAGGCACGTGTAAGTATTCAAATACTCATCACTGAGCTTGAATTGAGGTATTAGCCAGAGATCACTAAGAAACAAGCATGAGCTTGCATTTCTTAACCACATGCTCTGCTGTTCCATACCAGATGACTAAACTCGATGACATTTCCAGCCCAGAAACTGTCTTTCTCCAGCAAGGTAACTTGATGACATCAAAGCTGCCCTCACAGTGGTATTTGCCTCCTACCTTTCCATGTACAGCCAAGGTCCCAGGCTGATGTGAAACGATCTTACTGTGATCGAATTACAGGTGTTTACGCCAGCCAAGGCATCTCCTCTGATGCCTGGAAGGAGAACAGTGGGGAAGCTGTTTTCTGCAGCTTGCTTCATACAGACATGGGTTCTGCTTTGCCATTTTAGAAGCCTTCCCCTTTACAGCCAAACAAGTGTTGCACTGTGTGAAATCTTCAGTCCTCTCAAGTCTTAAGGAGTAAGCCTATTGCCTGGAAAGGGGAATCAGACCTGTAGACCTGTGGCATTTAGATACTGGCATGTGTTTGTTTTGTGTCCTGTTCACAACCTTCAGTATTCTTCTGAGCCTCAGGAAATAAATGGTCCTCACAGTGTCCTCTCAGGTTGGCTACGCTGGGCAGAGTGTTTGGGCTGTTTTGGCATGAAGCATCCTCACAGAGAGCTGTGTGCCAGCACCTCTCCCTGCCTCTCCTCTTCGAGGAAGCCCAAGCTTTGACACCCTCACTCCCCAAACTGCGGGGGGGTGGGGGGGTGGGGGGGGGAGGAAGGGAAAGAGGCAAATTCTCAAGTGCTGCTCATGCCATTTAGCTCACTTTGGGTGAAAGAAAACATCTCAAATAGCATCCTCTACCATGTGGTGGCTAGTGCTGGTGAGAGAAAGAATCCCATGAAAGCTTATGGTAGATGTGGAAGTTACATGAAACTCCGCCGTGAGTCATACACTTCATTTTTTACATGAGTTTTTTTCTTGTACTTTAGTGGGGAGAGTGCCAGGGGGAAATGGAAAATGTTTTAGAGTAATTTATTATTTTAAATTTCTTTCTTTATGCCTGCTTTTTCATCATGTATAACTTTCCACCTTTTTGTAATAAGGCATACACGAAGAGCAGATCAGATGAAAAAGTGATTACACCCTGTTGTAATGTCTAAAATATGCTTATTCAGCTAAACTTGTTTTGAAATATTGGCAAAAGCGGCCTGCTAAGTTCAGGATGGACGCAGTTTACATAGTTTGAGACTATTTTCTCTACTGTTCAATATATCAAGAGCTACTAGTGCTGCAGTATTTTCTGCCTCTAAAATACATCTTCAGAAAAAAAATAAAATCCATTGTTTCAAAGGAACTTGAACTTGTTCCCTGGCTACACATATAAAGAACAACTACAAGTAATAACTGGATTACTTTTTGTAAACAAAACACAAACATGCTGATTTTTTTTTTTCCTTTAAGATTTTCTATGTAAAAAATGCTGAACTTACTTAATATGGTGAGTGTGAGAATATAAAATAAAAGCACCAAACCCAAGTACCTGGTTGTTATTTGCTGCAGTTACCAATGTAAGAAAAGATACTTTAAAATACTTTTATCTTTTAAACTTTTTATTGCAGAAAAGTCTTACTGAGATTTTCTATTAAAAACATAATGCACTAAGACAGAACTTGGGAGGAAAATTTCAGAGCAACCAATATTAAAAAAAAAAAAAAAAAAGAAAATGTTTAATTTAGTCAATCAATAAGGTGCTGAAGTTAGTGCTTTTCAAATTCATACCTAATTGTTTACAGCTGCTAAGTACTTTGAATTGCACAAAAATACCTGTATTGTCTTATTTCTTCAAGTAAATGTTGAGAAGTGTTTGTTGCAAATCTGTAAGATTGCTTTTTCTACTTATTCTGTAAAATGCACAATTGCCTTGAAGGCTTGAGAATCTGTCCTCATCTTTGTTCGGCACGCGGTCAGGCCCAAAGTTATAGTCCCTGTACACTGCTGCAATGTAAATGGTCAGTGATTCTGAAAACTTCAGACTGCATGGTATAATTCAGTGTCCTTTAAATGACTGAGGGGGAAAAAAAACAACAACCTTCTTTTAATTTTTAAATGGGGAGTGGTGGTGTATCTTGACTGAACAGAAAGTACTGGATATAAAAGCTTTGACTTATTTTTTAAAATAATTGCCCTGGCCTTTCCTAAATGATTGCAATTTTCTGTTCATTTTCTGCTAATTGCATGTGCAGACAGATTCAGGCAAAACATCTGTGATGGCTCTAAATAGGTGAATTTCCTACAAAGCAGTCAAGTTCCAGATGAGTTTTGTCCCGTTGTAAGCTCCCTTCCACCCTGAGATTTGAATCCCTATTAGCATCTTTCTACAGAAGCAACTCACCATTTCAGAGGTTCTGCCCATAGCACAAATAATGCTATGAAGTACACCCTCTGTTACACAAAGCTGAACACAAAGCATTTTGTTGTATTTTTGCTCTATAAAGAAAAAAAAATCCTCCTATTTTGTAGCTTTAAATCTTGATATTACAAAATTGAAAGGTGGGTAAAACATTCTGAGGTTATACTGTGCTGGTATGTTTCCTCAGACTGCCCCATGAAAGATCTGTAATTCTCACAAATCTCCATTCAATGAGATTTCATCATAGAAAATTCTATGTTGATTTAGGTAGGATGGCAGCTTGGGGATGAAAAATTGTATCTCTTGAAATTGTGAAGCAGAAATGTGAAAGAAAATCCAGAAAAACCAATAAGGCGTGAATCATTCAATAAAATAAAATCTAATGGTAGAAGTGTATTATGGTGGAGCTAAAGTAATCTTTGATGTAATTTTTTCATCACCTGTTAGTTTTTGTATATAAATTCAGTAAGTTACAGCTCCTGGAAACAGTTTTTGATTTGCTAGATTTATATCTGCATGTGAGAGCTTTAGTCACGAGTATATTTAGGTTGGGAACAGACCAATACAGATTTATTTTACAGCACACACAATACTAGGAATCCCATACAAGCTTGTGCATGAGTTTCTGACAGATGTGTCTATATAAAAACAAGCAGGCAGAATGTGTTTAGCCACTTTTTCAAATGCCAGAATAACCTTAAAAATGGAATTGAATTAGCATCGATTTCATTACTCCACTACACTTTTCATTACTTATCTTACTTTAAAATAATTCAAAAATTAATCTATTTAGACTAAAAAAAGTGAGAGGTACCTTTATAGTGTCAGCATGCACAGTTAAGTGGAAGAAACTAATAACATATGACAAAATGCATAAACATTGCTTGTCAAGCAGTCCTGTGCTAGAAGTAAATTCACAAACAAAAATCCATGTTTCAATAACAATCAATGTTGTGAGAAAAAGACAAAAGCTAGAAAGTAAGTTAACACTTAACTAGATTAGTTTAAATTTCTGGTTGGCTGATTTTGACTTCTTTGATTCAGTAAACAGGACTGTGTGGTTTTTTTTTTCCACATAGGTATCAGCCTTACTTCTCAGTAGTGCATGGCTTGTTCCAGAATATGTGAAGGCTGCTCTTAGATGGTTAAGATAAGAATAATATGACTTTTATTCAGAGTTTAAACCACAGTTGTGTGGTTGGGAACCACATTAAGAAGGAAGCTCCAGCACTTTCTCATCTCCTACACACATTTTTTTTCACTTGCCTTTTAACCTTTCAAAATTAACAGTGTGCTTTGTAAACATAACATCTTTAACTTAGTTTTCCTACTTCTTCTTCATTAGATCACTTACCAGATTAACTTTTCCCTAATAATGAGAGTGCAGAGAGTTGCTTTGTACCTTTTTCAAATAAATAGACTTTTAAAAATGAAAAATGTTATCAGAAGTATCCTAACATTCTGTAATAAAGCGTTTTCATAATCAGGTTTATTTTTTCATTGAAATGTTCACTAGCCAGCAGTTTGGATTGGTTTGGAGCATTTCTTCCACGTAAGTTAGCTATTCTGATATATGACAGCTAGGATTCAAGAATGTAATTTTAACCTAGGTTTTAACCTGTAGTTTTAACCTGTGGTGAAAAAAGAATGGAAAAAAAAAAAAAAAAAACAACATTTTGTAGGGAAGAGCTTACATTTTGATTTCTGTAGATCAGAACAGTCCCTTCAAAAATACACTTGAGTCCTTTACAAGCCTTGAGTCTGTTTGGGCTACTTGAACTGTTTCTCTCTTGTAAATTTATTTATTTTTTTTAGCCTTGTCAAATTTGCCCTGAGTAAGGTTGGTTTCACATTATAGCACTGCACTAAAGACATTTAACCCCAAGCAGTCACCACTATTCCATTGAGAAGATGCTGGTCATTGTATTGGAAATTATGTTATCAAAATTTTGCCTGTTATCACCACAGTTTGAGAATAATTAATGTCTAGCATACCTTCAGACAACTGTTCTCTGCTTCACTATAGCACACTATGACTCTTACTGGAAACTGTCACCTGACCACACTTCAGTTCAAGATCTTTGGTGTTGGCATCATTATACCATGATATAGAAGCTCATTCTTCCAAAGACCCAACCTGCCTTTTGGTGTTCAAGATTACCTGTCACTATGAAAAAGGTACTAATGATCTAACCATACTCTTTGCAGTGAATATTTACGGGGTCACTCACCTTGCAAAACAGTTTGCTTTTCCCATGCCCTCACATTTAACTCTACAACATGTTATCCACGATTTGGGGTTTCATCCCACTTAATAGTTTTCCTTCCAGCACCAGGTTAAAGCACTACTGCAATTGGAATATCTCAAAGATATCTGTGAAAGTTAACATTGGCATTCAGGTTAATAGAGATTTCTCTACGTAGTGATTTTCAGCTCTAGGGACACTTCAAAATACTCTAAATATTCAAGAAAGAGGATAAAGATTCAGAAGATGCAGAACAAATTCAACAAAGTACTATTAAAATAATATTTGTCTGAACTAACAACAAACTGGTAGCAGCTGACTTTCCAGTAAGAGTCTTATGGGTTTCCCCTGCTGCCCTGACAACATATCCTCTCACCTCTGGGAGTGTAAAAGAAATGTGCATTCTCTGCAGTCTTTCAGTCATCTTTTGGGGGAACTTACTAGTGAAGTTGATGGTGCTTTGGCCTGACAAGTATATTTGATGGTCACTGTGTAGTCTGAGCACTTGGTTTATGTGGACCACTCATCAGTTACAGCACCTGTGAGTCATAACCAGTGTGAATTGTATTCAGCTTGGAAACAAAAAAGTGGAAGGCTCAGCAGCCCGTTACACCTCCCCCTAAGGCATCACTAGTATTGCCAAGTCTACAATTGAAGACTTGCAAGTCAAACCTCCCCCAGATCTTAGTATTTGCTTAAAATGAAGATCTTGGAGGATAGAAAATATATTTTTTAAAACTGGGCTTATGTTGTGTTCTGATAGTGTAATGCTAAGAATAGTTTTATTAAACTGGGGGAATGAAAAACACTACATAAAGCAAATCATACCATGCGTTATGGGGTTAAAGCTTTGTCTTGTAAAGAAACAGGTGTGTGTATTTGGCAGAAATACACTAGGTCAGGTATTTTACTTCTGTTTTTTAACACACTTAAATTATAAATCTGTTAGGTTTGGTTCCTCATTTTCTCATTTGGTTGTGAATTATGGCAAGCATTTGCCACTGCCAGTGAAATCTGGGGGAAAGGTGTTTTCAACATCCAATGCCAATATATATACAGTACTGTATGCAGCTGAGTAACTCGAAAAGCCAGGTTCTTCATCTCTCTGTTTGAGCACCCACAGTGGATGGATACTTGGGTCAAATCCTTACTCTTTGAAATGTGGGTAGTACCTCTCCTTCAGCTCAAGGGATTTGGGGGAAGATAAAGCAATAGGTCTCTGGGAAGCATTAAAGGACCACAGTGGCAAAAAGTGCCACAGAAAAAGCTTGTAATTCAGGCTGCAGAGGAGAGTTTGAGAAGCATCCAGTAAACAAGATGTGGGGCTTCACATCATTTAGTGATGAGAATATGAAACATCGAGAAGCTGCTAGTACTGATATTTTCCCATTTCATGCATTAAATGAAGCCAGGACCCAGCAGAAAAGATGTAATACAGGCTTGTGATTGAGGACTGTATTGTACAAGGGCTGTATACAAGAAGTGTTGCTACACAGCAGATTTTATTCCTACTTTTTCTGTTTGATTCTGCGCCTTTTAATCTGTTTGAACAAGATTGACCCTTGTTTTAATACAGTTTTAACACGTGTATGCACGCACGCATTTGTGTGAATGCGTGTTTGTGCATGTAATTTTTTTGCAAGTGAAGGGGGGTTAAGAGCAAATTGCATAAACAGAGATTATATCTTGTAGCAGTCTACTGACATCCAAATGAGTCACCAGGAGTGGAATATCCTGAGCCATCCCACAGTGCGCTGCGGCTTGAGCCAACTGATGGCAGTCAGAAGATAATTCTCTATTTAAAGCACTTCCATAGATAAACCATGTACAGATATCAGCGATTCCTGCTTTTCTCTCGATAATGTCCTGGCTTCTTGGCACTGTCTCCTTTCTGCTTGCTCCACTTGCTCCCGCAGCCATGAAGCCTAGTTTCTCTGTGAGAGGAAGCAGCATGTTTAGTGCAGATGGAATCTTTGGGAATTCTTCCTATTAAACTTCAGCAAGTCCCTAGCAAGTATGTATGAACTGGCATTTTGAAACCTTTACAAGCTAACTGGAACAAAGTAGCAAAACGTGCTTCCCCACCAGGCTCCCTCCCTTCTCATCTCTGCGCCAAGCACGGAGATGCAGAGAAAAGGATTCTGTAATTTGCAACATGGACCAAGCAATCAGTGCTTCGATAGGCTTGTTCTTGGAAAGGTCTAAGCCATTTGGCTGCAGATTTTCAGATAAGTTATCCCTGAGGCACACACCTGGTGAGAGAAATTTTCAGCCAAACAGTTTAAGTTTCGCAAAGTTTATTAGCAATTGATAATGTAGTCTTATAACAGGAGGGATCTGGCAGCAGGAACAGTTGGCAGTTGTGCCAGCCCCACCTATAATATTTTTGGATCGTTTAATAATGCAGTTAAGGTTTTTAAAGGAGTATTTTTTTTTCCATTAAAATTCAGCAAGATACAGCTATGCAGCTTCCTCATGCTCTTTTGAGCTACAGAGCGTAGAGAGATCATTTTAAGTGAGCATGTTGAGTCTGTAATTGCTAGCCAATTAACATAGACTTCATAATACTAGGGAGTCTGTGATGAACATGTGTGTAAGAAATGAGAGAAAGTACACTAAAATTGTCATTGACTTTGTCAGTTTCAATACCCATGCTATACCTTGAATTATTTTAAAAATGTATTCTCATGTGTTCTAAAAATCATTTTAGAAACCAGAAACTAAAGTCTAAGGGATATTTTCATCCAGGTGTGTTTGGCTGGTTGGGTTGCACTGGCTCTGACAGCCTCATGTTGCTTTAAACAAGACAAAAGCCATAAATGCTCATCATTGCTGATAAGCAGCATTCATAGGTGTGCAGCTCCTCTTAACAAAGTATTTGGGGTTTGTCATGGTGACTACACCTAGCAAAAGTCCTAAGAGAGAACAGCAGGCTTTTAACTCATTTTTAACCAAGGATTTATCATTATTTTTTATAGCTATAGAGTCCTCCAAATAATCACGTGGCCTCTAAAATCAAATACGTATCTAAGGAGTTTGGGCCTGCCTTCTTACGAAGGTCCTGCCTTCCTCTGTAGGCAAGGAGGTGCTCGGTGTGCTTTCTGTTTGCTTTTTGCTGATAGCCATAAACGCCAAACATTTGGGTGTAACAAATCACTTTTCAAATTCATCAGAACATACATTCTGATCTGTTAAGGTGGTATTTATTTTTATTTTTATTGACTGTTCCACGGGGATGCAAGCAAACTGCAGGCAGCCGAGGGGACAGGGATCACAACCCCTGTGAAAACTGCGAGGAGCAGAGCAGAGCTCGCCCTCCCGGCCCGACCTGACACCAAACGCCACCGGCAGAGCTGGCAGGTCCCGGGACAGGGGGAACCGAGATCTGTCCCCTTGTCACCAAGCCCTGCAGTGGCTCCTGCACTTTGAGGGCCTGCTGCCCCCTGCTCCTGCCCGCTGAGCTGCAACTGTGTCTTTGCATCTTCGTTGCAAAATTTCTCTATATAAATAACTTCGCGAATATTAACTGCATGAAAACGCGTTATATTACCATCACGCTACCGCCTATAAGACTTTTTTTTTTTTTTTTTTTGCCTCCTCAAAACGAAAAGCTAATGATGAGTGGATTGCAGTAAATTCCCTTCATTAGTTTGCGGCTATTCAGGGCCTTGCAAAAGACCTCACGTGGTCGCCTACCGACTCAAAACTGTCATAATTAATGTTCACGGGGAGTGCCCAGGAACCAGCTGGACGGAGGACTCCGGCCAGCCCCGCTTGGGCACCCAGGGCTGCGGGGAGGAAGGGGTTAAAGCGTGCAAGCTCCTGGCAAGTCAGATTGGGCAGAAAGCGCAGGCCTTTTTTTTTTTTTTTTTTTTTCCTGGCCTTCTTCTTCTTAATTAATCATACGCTGCTTCCCAATTTAAATATGGAAATGGCGAGCCGCTCGCAATTATTAATGAGCCTCCAGGCTGTCCTGTGGCGCTTGCAGCCGAGCTGTGTCAGCCGGCGGGGAGCAGCAGCAGCAGCAGCAGCAGCAGCATGGCATCTCCTGGCTGCTGGGTGTGAAATTGATGTGCACAAAGGCTCCTCCTTAACTCTGCGCACGCTAAATAAATAAATACGGGCTTTTGTGCGCCGAGCGGGGCGCACCTTGCTGTGGCGAGGATGGAGAGGAGGGAAGGACAGGGGGAAAGAGGAGGAGGAGGAAGGAGGAGAAGGAGAAGTTGGCACGTCCCCAGACCAGCGCTACCTGCCCCCCCCCCCCCCGCCCCCGCTTGTCTCCACCTGCATCCCCGCTGCGGGGCGGGCGCAAGGGCGAGGGGTGGTTGGAGTTGGGGTGCTAAATAAAATCGATGAAAGGGGCCTGCGTGGGGGTTGGTGTGTGTGTGGAGTCAGTGAGGGCAGCCAGGCCGAACAATAAATTTTGCCCGTGCCCGCCACCAGCCCGCACAACATGGCCGATGGCGGGCAGCGGGGCCCCGCGGCGCACAAGGCGACGGCCCGGGGGGCACGCCGCAGCGTCCCCTCCCTCCCTGCCGTGCTCCTCTTTTTACCCCCCCCCCACATTATTTTTTTAATTGCTCCTCTTCTTTCTCCTCTTTTTATTATCATTTTATGTTTAACCCTTTTTTTCCCTGCCCCTTTTTTTCTGCCTTCTGTCCATTCGATGCAGCGGATGACTAGGTTAAAAAAAAAATCAGCAATAGGCAACTAGTTTTTAGTAGTCTTTATTTATTTATTTATTTTTCAGCCAAAGGTGGGAGGAGGCAGCGAGGAGCGGAAGGGACAGGGAGAGAGCGGCGAGGGCTAACAAAGAGTCAGGTGCAGTGCTGCGGGTGCGGTGCCGGCGTGCTCGGGCTCTCTGGTTTCGAAGCATTCCCGGTGCGATTAAACAAGAAAATAGAACGGCTTTGCGAGAGCAAGGCAGATTTCTAGTGGTAGTTACGGGCTCTGCAAGGAGTACATGTGTTTTGTCAGAAAGAGCCCGTTACTGTAGTGATGGAGAAGGACGTACCACCTAGTTCTGTGGGACAGCAGTATTTGAAGATATGCCTGGCTTGCCTTTGCTTTTTTTGCACTCCAAAATACGCTGCTGCTTCTCTGGGCGCAGGTAAAATCCCTACAACGCGTTTTCTGCGAGTTTGCCATGTTAGATAAGAGCGTGACTTTGATGTCTTGATGGAGATAGAAAGCGAAACAAACCGGGGCAAAGTCAGGGATTTAAGCTACGGGGAGGGAGGGAAAGGAGGAAAAAAAAAAAGGCAAGAAGATCAGGCTATGATAAACAACACTGAAAAATGGCAGGAGAATAATGTTTACTTTTGAATATATGGCCTGCTGCCAGGTTGACGCTGGTTTTTAGGTTAGCAGAGGTTGGAGGAAGGGCCGGACTAAGGCGTGGCTAGCTGCTGTCAAGGAAAAAAAAAAAAGTCTGCAAATTGCTGTTCTCAGCTTTTTTTTCTCTCCTCTCCTCCACCCCCAGCCCCCCCCTCCCCCGAACGAAAAAAGGCAGTGCTTGCTCTTAAGGCTATTAAAAATGATGCAGGGTTTTAACCATCTGCTGCACTGGGTACTGTTCCCTGGTGCTGCAAATCTGTATTTTTGTAGAGAGAAGACCTGCAGAGCATTCAAATTACAAAGCTATATGTGAGCGTTTAAATATTTCATGAACTAGTGCCCTTAAAGGCAGCTCGTTTTTAATTGCGAAATAGGTTTTAGCAAAATCAAAGTGGTTTTAATCAGCAGCCTGTCCTTAACAGTTCAAGACACCAGTGGTGGGGGTTTGCCTAAAAGGGGCACAGGTGTACTGCTAGAGCAGTGTGCTGCTGCTTGAGAAAGGCTGTCACCGGGAGCGATGTAAGCCTCAAGAAATGGCCAGTGGTAGAAACTGATCGTTTGTCTAGCCTCGTGATTTTTATTTCTTAAAGGCTTTCAGGTTGAAGTGCGTGGGGCGACTGAATACAAAGTCATCTCTTGCACTTGACCAGCTGCTTATGTACGTAGCGGAGTGAAATTATTTAATGAGTAACATGGAGACGGGCAAGGAAACCCGGCTGCGAACATGGCCTCGTGAGCTGTAGTGATATGTCCAGTTCACAAAGGAAGACCACTTCTAAATAATAACAGATGGAAGAAATGCTTTTGAAGTGGTGAAGCTTCAAGAAGAAAATAGCAGGAATCTTTAATGTGGTATTCTTCTCATAAATTAGATTAACTGTTTAAGTGCCATAAGCAGCAAATGAAATATTTCAAATATTCATAAATCAGGGTATAATGTTTATTTCGAGTAAGAGTTAAGAAAATTGGAGGTTATTGCCTCATAATTCATCTATGTATTTAAGATCAATTAGCAAGTTAATGGATAAAGAGATTGTAGTTAAGTATTTGAGGCATACGGCTGCTTTGAAAATGCTTTACCAGTTTGCTTTTTTCTCTTGTAAGATTTGTCAGTACTGGATTGTTACCTAAAGTCACTGGTTATTATTTGTAACTGGGAGGACTGGATTTTCTTTAAATAAAACATCTACAATCTGCAAATGAATGTTACAAAAGGCATTTAATTTGTGAAGCCAATGTAGGGGCCCAGTTAAACCTCTTCTCCCAATTTTAATAATAAAAAAAAAAAAGCTTTATTGTAGATATCTTGTAGATGAGGTAAATTTTTTCTTACTTTAAAGTTGAAGTTTGGGGGTTGTGTCTTGTCACCTGTTGCCTATTGCAGAAAGAAGGGGGGGGCATTCAGTGATCACGCAAGCTTGTGCACAGAATTTGCTGTCTGTCATTTCAGTGCAGTTCTGGAAGGAAAATAGCCTCTTTTTAACCCTGCTTTTAGGTGCCACATAAAAGTGTACAATACATTTGCTTCGGATAGTGCCAGAGAAGCATAATGAGGTGTTCAGTCACAGTTTGGATGCGGTATTGGTAGAAAACAGTACAGGAACTGTGGGCTAGATTTTAAAGGGAATAGTCCTTGTAATCCAAGGCTGCCTAAATCCCAAACTGGTATCCAGGCAATGCTGGGACACTAAATTCTCTGTTCACTTTTTGTTGGGCTGTTATCTGCTGAACGTTTTGTTTTTCCTGCAAGGTCTTTAGTATGGCTGGGGATTTTGGTATTGTGTTGGTTTGGGGGTTTTGTGGTTTTCGTTTTGTTTGTTTGTTTGTTGTTGCATTTTTTTTGTTTTGTTTTGTTTTGTTTTTTTGTTTTTTTTTGTTTTTTTTTTGGTTAACCCGTGGATTGCTCCTTCCTTTCATGCAGAGCACCTTCGAATATATGAATGCAAGCAGTCTGGAGTAAGTGAGCTTTTCTGACACAGAATATGTGGATGGGAGGGCTTAGCTGGGGGTCACTGTTACAGACCAGTAAAATACTGACATGCTAACATTTTGCTTGCTGTATTTGGATTTAAAAGTCAGTGTTGTGTACCAGAGCATTCCAGTACGGTGAAAGGTTCATGTATCACCTAATACTCTGCAGTTAAGAGGGGGAAAAAAAAAAATCTGCATGAATAAGCATGTCTATAAACACTATAGTATTGATGTTATTCTTCAAGTTAATTGTATTTTACTATATGCACAAGTGTATATACAGCAAGTGTACTGTATCTAACCTTGTATTATGCAGGCTTCAAGGTTTCAAAATTGTATATTTGTAACCTATTAGGATGTAGGACTGTAAATGCCTCTGTGAACAGCCTTACTGATACTGAAAGTACATAATTTGTTCATAAGAGTATTTTTCTGGGGAATCATACATGAATAAAAAAGTAGTAGGTAGTGGGATTACAAAATTCTTTTGTATTTGGCATCATACGCTACCTATAATACATCTTGTTATCCCACTAACGCATCTTAATATAATATTTTTATTTTAATATCAATTTGTTCTTTTGGGAAATATAGCATTAACTTGCAGATTCTGGTCACATATTTAGTTCTAAATTTAAATAAACAGGCAGCTTATTTTAATATTATTTTCACAATCCTATAGTAATTGAACAATAATATCTTTGTGCATATTTACCCCTAAATATGTATTTTTGCTTTGTTGTTGAATGATGGAGCTGGTTATTTGAATATAAGTGTTTTTTTGTTTGCTTGTTTTTGTTTTTAAAGTACTGGAAAAAGTTGTTTATTACTATGCATTTCTGTTCTGTGTGGTTAAATAGAATATGAAATGTATAATTAGTGTCATTTAAATAATAAATTAAAGCCAGCAGATGATACAATATGCAAAACAGTTTATAGCAACAATCAATTTCTATAATGTTCTATGTACTGTAGAATTATTGATGAAATAAATTGTATGAAATACAACAACAGTAAGTATGTGTTGGGTGATACTCTCTCTGCAGTATTACACTGACTCTGTTAAAGGTACAGTGATCCAAATAGTTTAATAGTCTGGGTGAGGTTGAGTGATATATAAGCTGAGAATGTTTTATTCGAATATTACTTTTTTTTTTTTTCCCGTAATAAAGTCCACGTTAAACAGATCTTCCCAGATTAAAATCCATGCAACCCCACTGACTGAAGAGAGCACCTCTGGAACATTTTTCAAAGCTTGTCTTGTGTTGGTTTCTATTGCAAAGTCAGTAGGCTTGTCCCAAGATACTCTGAAAAGCCTCAGATCTGTGATTTTTTTTTTTCCAGAACCAGTGAAATAAGTGCTATATTAAATTCTGGAAGAGCAAGATGGCTTGCATGTGCCATCAGTACGGAACACTTCTTAATGATGTTTCTTGTGATTTGACTAGAGAGCCAAATCAGGCCTACCAAATTTGTTTGAAATGAAACAGAAAATACAAATATATGTGTGCAAATATACTTAATTGTTTTTAATCTGCTTAATTAAATCAGCCATGTGGTATCTGGTGTCCATTAAAAATGTATTTAAGTTTTTGTTGTTTTTTTTTTTTTTCAGTGCCTGGCTTAGAACGTATTTCATGGTCAGTGGAAAAAAATGAGGAAGACGAGGGTGTGGCTGCTACTTTTAGAGGGTCTGGCCATGCAGACAGGGATTGGCTTTGAAGTTGCGGTCCTTCATCGTTACAAAATGAAGAATTCTTTTAGGTAAAACAGATTTTTTTTTTATTTTATTTTTTAATGAGAAACCAAGTAAGCATGTAATCCTGTTATTTCTTAATCCTTATTCATTAATCCTATATTAATGCATATTTATAAAGGATGGTCGGCTCTTACTCGAGTTCAGCAGCTTTATTTGTGTTTCGTTTTGCCCCAGATTTCTTGACTCTTTCACTAATCACGACAACCCCCCCCCCAAAAATAATTCCAACATTTTCAGGCCAATAAGGAAAATGGTTTGATGTTTCGTTTATTGCAAATATCCACCAAGGGACTGATCTTGTAGACTCTAAAGTGGATCTGTAACTAGTTCTTAATTTTTATTTCCATGCACAATGCTGCAGCATTAGCCCCTAAACTGGCACGTATACACACAGATAGTTTCCTCTGTGGTTTTTTATATTAATACTGAAACTACATGATCATGAAAGGTTGAAATGAGATTTAGAGAATATTTTAAAGCAAAAGAATCTTGAGGGATGAGATTTGTCGACAGCATTTCTAGTAATAGTATATGTTTTAAGACTTGGGTCACGCTGTGTTCAAGGGCCATTTGTTAATAATGCTTACTTACATTCTTAATTTTATGTAATAGATGTTAGAGTTATTTTTCTGCAGTGGTGTGGTATTACCACTCTACTTCTTCCTCTGCTGCATCAAATGTTATTCAAGTATTTTGAAAATGTGTGACTTACTGATACTATGAGTGAAGGTGGTGCTGCAGAAACTTCTTTGGTCGTATAACCGCTCAGGTGTGGTTACAGAATCTGTTCCGTCATCTCCTGTCTTATATTTGAGCTCATCATCTCTTAATTATATATCCTTGTTTTCCTTTGAAGACCAGCAGCATGTGGGTTGTGGTGAAGTATCACATTTATGGTGAATTGTTAGCCACAAGACTGACGGCTAAGTATAGCAAACCACCGTACAAGTGGCAATATGCCAGCACCTGACACACATCTTGGAATAATTACTAAATGTTTATTTGCATGTAACAATGTGTGCATGGGGAAAAAAAGATAGTAAAATAAACAAGGAAGTACATTTGTATGGTAAAACAGTATTTTATAATTTAAGTTCTTGCTAATTATTGAGAGAGAGGAAAAGCAGGTGGCTAACTCAACATATGTACTTTTTAAGTATTTTTGTGAAGTTTGGGCTATACATTTGTAGAATTGCATCAGGCACAGTAGCTATCTTAGGGGATTAATTATTTCATTTTTATTACAGTGTATTTCTTGAGATTTTTTGTTGTTATTGTTACTGCTTTGGGGCATACAAAACATTTAAATGTAGAAGTTACTGCATTGGATCAGATTCACAGTCTAATTAATGTGAAGTCTACCCTGACAGTTCTTATGGGGGTTGTTGGTAAGAGAATGCAAGGCAAAAAGGACCAACATCTGATCCTTCTGGAATACCCTGTCCTTGTCAGAAAGCATGCCAGCTAGATACCTTGGCCAATGGCTTTGTTATGGCTTTGCGCAAGTGTCTTTCCAGCAGTCCCGTTGAACGCTATATTTTTGAAGGCTATACATAGAACTGTATTCTTTCAAAGTCACACCAATGTCCCTTCATAATGTACCATGGCACTGATTTACACATGCTCAGCCTGCATTTTGTAAGATCATATAGACCTGTAGTTTGAACTTGCTGCTTGTTTAATTTCCTTGAATGGTCTCCTGTCCAAGATGGGAAATAGGTTTAAAAAAAAGTCAGTGTACAGTTCTGGCTTCGAAAGTGCACATCTCTGTGTTTCCAGTTGATAACACAGCTTGTTATCCGCTTGATAACAGTTTAGTCACTTCCTCTTGTTTTATGGCTGTCTTTTTGAGAGACAAATCATTTTTGTCACCCACCCTTACACTCCTGTTAGTTATGTAGCTTTAATGAGGTAAGCTAAAAAGAACTGTAGACAGCGTTCTCCTTGAAGGTATTTTCCTGGCACATATATACTAGAAAGGTGGTGTTTTCAGTTTAGTTTTCTGAGCTTTTTTGCATGCATTGTAAATTTCTTTTTCTTTTTTTATTTTTTTGACAGTGCTGCATATACATGAAAGCTTTTGCTAACTTGTTGTGATGGCACCCAGGTCTTTCCCCTTTGTCAAGAATGTTGCAATATGACTTGCTTAGTAATTATAAAATACATATTTATCATAGTGTTTTACATTTGCTCAACTTTCTTAAACCTCTTCAGTAACCCAAATATGCTCCAAGTGTCAATTTTGCCACTATGTTTTACAGCTGATTTTTCCAGGCCTCTAAATAGATGTTAAAAGCTGATGTGTGGCTTCTGCATGCAACAACTGTTAACTTTTTCTTTCTAAAATGTCTTTTTATTCCCACATCTTGCTTTTGACTGCTTGGCTCATTTTTAATCATGAGTCTAACTTTCGCTTATGATTACTCTGTTTTCTTTATGGTCTATACAAGTCATGTTATCAAAGCCCTTTTGAAAGGCCAAATAAATAATAATTCCTTCTGCGGATCCACTCCAATTTTAAAAAGACATTTTTCATTATGTTAGCAATGTTGTTTTTCTCTCCATTAGGTAATCTCTGTTTAGACATTCAGGTTATAATATTTTAAAGTAGCCTTCCAACCATTTTACTAAATACTAGAATTCATCGGCATGTAATCTGGACCGTTATTTGTGACTATTTTTAAGGAGTGCTACCCTTTCATTCCAGATAGGAGAGTGAATTTTTTTGGAAATGCTGGCCTCAACCTTGAGCTGCCTCAGAGTTCCTTCATGTGTATGTTACTCCTCAGAATGTCTCGTCTTTTAGTTTATCCAGTTATTTCAGCACTTTCTATTTTATCAGCTGCCTCTCAGCCTTTACTTGCGGAAGAACAGATTAATGGGATTTGTGGTCTGGAGGGTTCAGAAAATATGATTTGATCACTTTAATATCACTTTTTTTTTTTTAACTGTTTCCTCCTATGTTAGGCCTGACAACTTCTTTCTAAATTAAAGGCTGTCTCTGGGTCTGCCTAGATTTCTGGGCATTGAGAGAGGTAGGGTCAATTGCTCCACCCAAAAAAAGTGGACTGTGCAAGAACTCCACGTCACTGAGTCACATTTCCTCCAACTCTTTTCCTGTTCTAGAGAAGGAACATCTTATTCCATAACTTCTTAGAGTGTAGTTTTACTTCCCTTTTTCGATATAGATAGTGCTGTTAGCTGGTGTGAAGGAGAAAGAACTGGAAAATGAAGGACATACAGGCTGAAGTAGGTATAGTCTTGAGTTTCCTTGGGAGAATTAGTGGTTATAGAGCTTTTTTTTTTTTTTTTAATACTCTTGATCAAGAACCCAGCTATCAAGAAATGCTAACATGGTCATACAGAGTGAGAAAGCGTGAGTTTACTCTTTTGCATGACTAAACATCTCAAGGTCATAATCAGCTATTATCTCTTCTGCAGTGTTTTTCCTCCTCTTTATTCATTCCCTTTGTTTCCCAGTACTATTTCAAACCTACCAGACAATTGTTGTGCAGTCTTCCTGCTTCTAATATATGTCAATAAATTGTCCTTATGTCTTTGATTCTTTGGTTCAGTCCTTATCCTCCTAATCTCGATTTGAAATGTTACTTTCTAAGAATATTCTTTGTCCTACTAGTTGCAGTTCAGTGCTGTTTGGTTTTAGGAAAAGGTACCTCTTTGTCTCAGCCTATTACAGAGCTTTTCTCGGTACACAGTTTGCCCTTATCCACCTACTACTTCTGTGTTTAGAGATTTTGTTAGCCTTTATTTCTGACTGATATGCTATGCCTGTATAATCTTTCACGCATAAAAGCAGAGTGTTTCTATGTAAGTCAATGGGAAGATCTGATAAACATACAACATGACAATATGGTAGTGGATTTCCAGGTAGTTTATTTTAAATACCTGTTGTATACTTTTGTTTTTCTTGAGGTGTTTGTTTTGCTACGGACACTGACTTTTCTAAACTTGTCTGTCAAGGCTTTCTGACTCCACTGTTTTTTCTTTGACCCCTGGTGTAATAAAAAGCCCAATATAAATCTAGTAATTTTATACTAGATTTTGGGGAACAGCAGTCACTGGAAATTGCATGAATAGATACAGAGGTTCCGGACACAGAAGTGGAGAGGTGAGAAAACGTATAGGAGTGCCAGTCTTTAACCCACTTGCAGTGGGAATGTCACCAGTCTTGATGCAAACACATGGTCTGGAAGTTTCTCCTTTTATGTCTGGCCACTTTGGAATCAGTTGTGAGCCATCTGTCTCATTGGTGAGCCTTGTGCATTCCAGTGTGACATGCATGCTACAAAGGCTTTTTCCTTTCAGTTTTTGGTGACAGTAATTTTCACTCTCTTTCTACTGGGGTAAGGAAAGACCAGAAACAGCAGGAGTGAGGAACAGTGGTGGCAAGTTTTCATGAACAGAAAATACAATAAAGCAAATGTAATGTTATTTTTATTGGATTCTTGATTTCATTTCTCTCTTCAGATCCTTATAAAACAATTTGAAATGCATGGGTTCCTGCTATGAAGAAGCCTGCAAACAGGAGAAGTTACTTCTCAAATATCCTGAGGAGGAGTGCAAAGAATCTTCCTTCTTCATCCTGCCTGGTTCTTGAGGATGCAGGGCTAGTAGGAGAGTGGAAGGGGCAGAGTGTACATGCAGGCTGGATATAATGAGACCCCCAGCTTGCTACATCTGGAATGAGACACTTCATGCATTAATTCATGTTGCTAGAGACTAGAAAGCTGCATGTGTTCTGGTGGATTCAAAAATAGCTCTTTTGCACGAAGTATCTGAGAACTGAAGGACACCCTCACTCCTGTCTCATATAGTTCATGTAGATAAGTCTTGTACTGTGCTGCTGCAGGACCTTGTTTTGGAGCCTGGCACTCCTGGGCCTCCTTGCAGAATCTGCTGGCACGGTGGGTAATGTAGTGCTCATTCCACCTGCATGTGCCCCCTGTGGGGTCTGTCTGTGGTGCTGAGCTCCCTGCTCCAAAGACTTTGACCAGCATATCCCCATGCCTGGCCTTACTCCTGGAGTAAGTTTCTTCTGGAGACTTTAGCAATGTTTAGCTTCATCAGAAGTGTTTCTCTGTGACGGTCAAGGGGAAAATATCTTAGTCTAAACCACTCCCTTCCATGTGTTCTTTCTCCCATCCTGGCTGAGTAACTGATGGCAACAACCGCATCCTGGTGAGCGGTATCACCACAGATGAGGAAGCCAAGACACAAAGCAGAAATCTGGGATAGTCCAACAGGCCAGAGCATTAGAGGCGAGAATGGGAAGGTGACAGTCCAGTGTGCTAATTGTCCATGTTGGCTCCTGTGTGTTACCAACACAGCATTAATGCAGCTGCTCCAGGAGATGCTTATGTTGATCTATCCCAAATTTAACAATATTGTTCTAAGATATTATAAACAAGTTAGTAACAGCTCAACAGCAAAAAGTAAGTGCTTATATAGCCTGGTGAAGCCTAGCTAGCAGCATACGTGATTTCTCGTAGGCAGTGTATTTCCCCTTTCCCCTTTCCCCCTTCAAACAAGTGAACCATCCTGAAGTTGGCTGTTATATTCTCCAGCATCAGGCATTTTTTTTGATTTGTATACTGCAGCTTATTTTAAAATTCACGTTTATGATAGCTACAAAGATTACACTTTTTAATAATTGTTTTAAGACCCAAACAGTTTCATAAATCAACTCAACTTTTCAAAAGGAGATGTGAAAACAAAGTGTACTGAGGTGGTCGTTTTCACTTAAAATATTTTGCTAACTTTAAAAACAATGTCAAAACAGCTTGCTTAACTGTGCAGAAAGAAGCCTGGATTTGGAAGGAAGACCGCATGAATTTTGTATGTATTTTTGCCCAGGAAATAATACGCCATTGAGCCTTGGCAGCTGAAGGTGTCTCTATTTTGAAGGAGTGGAGGGAAGAAAAAAAAAAAAGTGGAATGATTTAGTGATTGAAGAGAGTTGCCACTTGGCGTGAGCTCCATCCCTGGGGATATGACCTTTTAAATCCTCTTTAGTTAATGTATTGGTGATCTTTACTTAGGCAGAGTAAACAGTGCTGTTGTGAACAAAGGGGAGGTCATGCTTCCTGCATTACACTCTGACCCCGGGGTCGCGGCCTTTGTTCCCCGCTCAATGGGAATTGCTCTCCGAGGGCCACCACAAAATCGAGAACTAATTTCGGCGCGTGCTGGCGGGGAATGGCAGCGTACCGGGCCGTGCCGCAGAGAGGCCGCGGCTCTCCCTCGCTGAGGCCTGCCACCCCGCCGCCAGAGACTCAGTCGCGCTGCTTGCGGCCTTCGCTCTTTTTCCTTCCCTTTTTCTTTTTTTTTTTTTTTTTTTTTTTACCCTTTCGCTTCTTCCCCCCACCGGCCTTTTCCAAGGGAAGGTGTGTTAGGTGAGGGGAAAAATGCAAGATTTCTCTTTCTTTTAAGAGAAAAACTGCGTGGTAGTTGCAGCATTGAACTTAGGCCTCCAAGGTCAGAGCCGCATCTCAAAGTATTACCGTTTTCAAATGTTGTTACTCAGTTTGCAAGGAAATGTGATGCTGTGTCCTATCAGATTGTACTCATCACCTTTTGCATGACACTTTCTTTGTGTTGTGTGACATAAATACACGCACGGAGGTTTGTGAAACCAAGCTTAGTTAAGTGTAGGATACTAAGCCAAAGTGAACTAGGGATTCCTCACATTTATCATTAATTTTATGCAAAAAAAATACTGTTCTTTGTTCTGTTTTGTTTTAGTTGTTGGCTTCAAAAGCAATTGGTGGCAGAACGTGATTCATCTCAATTTTAATTGCTGTGACCAGTGGACATACATAAAAGTAGTAGCTGAGATAAATTATCTGGAAAATTTGCACAGAAAACCATCACCTTTCACTGGAAGATATTTATTATTTTTCACCTCTGTATGCTTTTCTTCTTCAGCAGTAATATCTGTGAAATAAAAGGATAGATCATAAAAATAACCTGCACATATATCTTCAGATACACCTTCAGTTGAAATACTTCTTTTCCACATTCCTTTCTTTTATCAAAAAAAAAAAAAAAGCCCTTAATTGCTGATGACAGGCAAAAGCCCAGCAGGTTTAGCACTGAGCACGGAAGGGATGTGTGTGCATGGGGTGAAATTAAAATGTTGCCGTCACAAAAATAAGTAATACTACAGTAATAAGCTTTGATGCTCGACAACTGTGGACACAACTCTATCCAAACATACCATCACAGTAAAAATGTGCATTATAGCACGTGTTACCTCTTAGACTCAGGCATTTCAGGGCTTACTGGCTTTTTCTCTTTTTATGTTGCTGTAAATCCCTGACAGGCTGCCGTGTTGGCATAACGCACTGCAGGGTGGGTTTACCTGATATTGCTGGCTTTGGGGATGTTGCTGCTGATACTAGCTGCTGTGGTGTCTGCAGTTGTGTTTCTCCTGACTCTTTTTAGGCTACTTGAGCAACAAGCAGGAAGGCGCACAATAGATGCTTCTTCGTCTGCCTCTTCTCTATAGTTTTGGACACATACCATGTTGGTGGAGCAGGAGGCTTTAGCCACGTTGAATGTCCACAGCACCGCTGCCTTGCCCAGAGCATCCTGCTCCACTGGCTCTGCACAGGGCAGGGCTGAACAGAGAACCTGCGGTAGTGCTGCTGTGTTTGCTGCGCAGATCTACCTTCTCTACCATGCTCCTCTCTGGAGAAGAGAGCACACCGCTTTCTTTAACTGTTGCAGACTTCCAAGCCTTCTTTTTTTCTTTTTGCTCCTCCTTCAGATTATGTGCTGCAGTATGGATTTGCCCAATACAGAGTACTGTAACTCCCTCTTGTATGAGACATTTTTTTTCTCTTTCTGTCATTCTTTCTCTCTCCTCGTTTTAATCATTTTCTTGGCATTCCAGTCATTTCAAGTAAAATGGTAACATATTTCCCTTACTTTTCTTGAAGTTTTGTTATTTTAGCAAACACTTCCAATTGTCTGCTCTTATATTTATTCTGAAATACAGCAAAATAAGCTATGTAAACAAAAAAGTGGCCAAGCAACTCAAATATCATTCCCTTTTAATGAAAACTTACATTCAAAGCTGAGCCAAATGTGAACAGCACAGAGTTAGTATGTAAGTAGCAAGTGACGCTGAATATAGCAATACTGAAACCAACCCTTCTGTTCCCTTTATTCGTTACTTGAAATTCCCCGAGACTCACAGCTTTAGATTTTAATGGAAGCCAGAGGGGAAAGCTATGCTTACTGTACCCATTGTCCAATAAAAATAATATCGTCAGGTTAGCATGCATATATTCTTCACTTATGTTCATTAGTTAAAATTAATGTGTTTACTAATGAAAATACAAGGTCCACCTGCTTTCACCATGTGTTCTTCAGTAGTGGTGTTGCTTTTCTGTTATCTGCAGGATTTTAAAGACTAAAGAAAGTGTCAAGGCAATGTCAGTTGCATTTATTTTTTGTTATGGGGTTGTTTTTTGTGTGTTTGTTGTTGTTCATTTGTTTGTTTTGCCTTAAAGCACTGGTGGGATTGTGTTTTGTATGGAGTTGAAGATTTGTAGGAGAATTTTAATGTGGACAGCTGCTTAGAGTAAAATGAAAATAAAGAAAACATTTCACCAGTATTCAAATTTTAAAATACTTTTTTTTTTTTCCTCAAAAATATATTGGAACCCTAGAATAAATATCATATGTGCCTGCTTGAAAAGAAAGCAAATTTTTTTCTGAGTGCATTAAATATCTCAACATATGTATGATAATACACTAAGATGTGGTAGTAAAAGTGCTTCTTCCAAAAGCTTCTTAATGAGTGGAGCTTTTTGGAGTTTTTCTGCTTTGGATACACCTGAGTAAGAACTCTCAAGATATTTGTGGTAAAGTTATCTTTTCCCTCCTTCCCTCCTTCCCTACCTTATAAAGCTTAACAGTATCTTCGTCTTTTCAAGACCTTTCTTATTTCCTAGACAAAAATGTTACTGAAATTAGAGATGTGAACTCCTACGTTATTTTTTCTAAACTTACTTTATCAGAATTGTTTCCAAATGTGACCCCTGCAGTGAAAACTAAGTAAAAAATATTCATATTAAACAGTATCCTCTGTAAGCAACTGTTGTACACCTGTCTGTTCTGCCTTTAATATTAAGCCATTTGTATTACCCATTGATTTTTTTATTATTTTTTGATCCTTTGGACAATGATTTGCTATATTTCTAAGGAAAGAAAAATGAAAAATTAAAAAATTGTCTGGTAGAACATGAGTTTGGTCAGGCTTCAGATGTATTGTAGAAATTCCTGAGTCTATTCTTTAATTTTTTTTTTTTATTTTTTTATTTTTTTCACCTTTTTCTAAATACTGGACTACCAGATACATATTTAGGCCCATTGTAACTTAGTAAAATTAATTTGAAATAAATACTTATTTGCCCGTTTTGTCTTTAGGTAAAGTCTCTTCTTGTACCTCTTTCCTTTAAGTACTAGAATTAAAAATATATATGTTAAAGTATATTATGTTAAAGTTTCAAAATGCTGCATGTATAGATAGCTGCGTATCATACGGTTATGTATGTGGGGTTTAAAATTAATATTGGGGTGAACAGAAAATAAAAGAGACTTCAGTTGTACCTGTGAAAATAAAAATGCTTCTTCCCTGTGATACTGCTGTGTTACATTTTTCTGCAGTATGAGAATACCATCCTTACGCTTTCCACAGGCATTATCCGCTTTGGACAGAAAAATGTATGACAGCCTCAAAATGGCGTTCCCTGCTAGGGAAAGGCAAAGACAAAAGCTAGAATAACACAATAGTTCCAGCACAAAATGGTCTTTTCCAATGGATTAAATTTCTTACCCTGATTAAGGTTTTGGCCACTTGTTGGCCAGTAAAAGGTGAACACTAATACAGTAAATCTGATATTCCTATAAAAATTTTCCTCTGTACGAATGGGATAGCCATTTGCTATTTGAGCATGTGTGTAAGTACAGTATTAAAGCAAAATTGTGTTTTGCAAATCCCCACAATGAATCTCAAGTATCTGTTTTGCTCTCCCCTCTGTGCTGAAAGCTCACAGCACTGCCAGCTGAGTGCTGGAACAAAATTCTGGTTTGTGTGTGCAGTGCATTAGTAGATGAAATACCTGATCTTTATGACAGTTTCCCTAATTGTTTCAGGTCTATTAAGGGAATGAGGTCTTAAATTCTGGTAGTTACAGAACAGTTAGTTGGTTGTACGTGTTCCCTGAATGTAGTGGGGTGAGCTGTTATGGTAATGTTGAAGGGATAAAATTAATGCGGATATAGTACCAACTTTTTTTGTATAGTTCTTATGCTACATTTTAGATATTTTGACATTCTCTAAATGCCTCATTTATTTGTGTAACTAGAAAAAACAATTAGTCCTAAACCATGTCTCCCACGATTTTCCTGTTAAAATTCAAATTTAAGCCTTTATTAGTAACCTTTAGGCTGCATTATTAAATTAGTGTGATTTATACTGAGCAATATCATATAAACAGAACAGTCTTACTCTAATAGTCTTTACTCTTACTGGCCCATTGTAACACGAGACTATACAAGCACATATACAAATACATACATATCTCATGAGTAGGTCTACTATGTTACACACAGCACACATACATGTGTGCACATACACACGGAAGAGAATGAAGTATGACATTTTTTAAAAACAGTTATTGGCTGGAGAGGGAATTGTTTCCTTTTCTTACAGCTAAATGATGGAAGCTATTTAGGCTTTGGATGACAACTTTGATTTTGGTATTTGGCTTTAAAAGTTTTTGAAAAGCAGACGTATTTCTAATAGAGTCAGGGAGAGTCTCACTGTCTTGTTGCCAGGAGACAAAAGGTGTCTGTCTATTTTTTTTCTTCCATGATTTTCTTATTAAGTTGCTTATTTGCACTAGAAAAAAACACTGTGCAGTTTTCTTGAATTTTTTTGGTGCACCAAGAAAAATTGATTGCATGATGTTTCTGTTAATAATGTGTTCTGGGAATATAAAATTAAGAGCTGACCTTTTAAGATCTCAATGCTTTTATCATCCACCTAAAATCTCCAGTAACACGTATTTATGCCCTGGCAAAAAATGGTTAAGGTTGTAACTTAAAATTTCCATGGATTAGTCACTGATATCCCCTGAGAATTTTCAGTGTTTTGGAAAGGAAGTGTTTTTAAACAACTCAAAAAATAGCTCACTAGGAAAGTCTGGAAGCAGTTTTTCGTAATTTTCTCCTTTAATTTTTTTTGGTGATGCCAGTGTTATCATTTGTATTGCACTTTATTAGCGTAGATAGCATAGTAAAAACCCAAGTAAATATTTTGCTTATAAGAGTGTTTGTAGAAGCTTTGTCGGATTGCAATAAGCTTCATTAAAATAATGCATATTAAATTATGGCATACATTTAATCCCAATGGATGCTGATTAATCTTTTACAAAGTAAAATGAGAAATTACAAAGAAATATTTTTTGCCATAAATTCCTGGTTTGCTGGCAATACCAAAATGACACTCTCTTTTTAAAAATATTTTACATGATATCTAATGCCAAGGTAACAGAATGCAAAGGTCTCTTCTTTCCATACAAACATAAATGGTTCGATCGAGACGGTGATATTCCAAACTGCGGCCTTGCTGCTACATCTGCTTTTGAGCTCCACAGCCGAAAATGCACCACTGCAGCTGGTGTTAGTGGAGTTCACTTGAACTTCCACTGCTGCAAGTTTCATAATGCTGTGCATTGTTCACAGCGTGTATTTGGGAGTGGGGTGGTAGCCCATTCAAATCTTCTAAGAATCTTTATATGTATTCTGTCATTTTTGTCAAATGTGAAATGCCTGTGTATATATATCACAGAATGCTTAAATGTATCTCTGTATGGGAATACATATATCTAGACAAAGGAAATAGAGAATCGCATATGTGTGTGACATTTTGTTTACTAAAACTGAAAAATTGCAGAATACTGTTAAAGCTGAATATGTAAATTTAGACATCCTTTCAAAGTGTAAGAAGTTTGATAATGAATACAAGTGTGACAACTTTATTGCATGTATAACATGACAGAGGGGAAAAAAATGATTCCCAGGAAGACAGTTCATGGAACACAAGTTTTATAAAGTACTGAATCGAAGATGGTGTTTTTTTTTTCACAACTGTAATCTATGCTTGCAATAAAGAATGTAAAGCCTGTATTATCTGCACAGATAAATACATTAATACTTTCAGTGGGACTATTACACCATCGACATTATATTTTACGGTAATAACAGTAATGTGTCAATATCGTTCATGTTATGAGATTTTTTTCGAAGAGGGATTTAAATTTACCAGTGCCAATATACTCTGCTACACTCTAAGACTCCAGTAATATTTTAGATAGCCAAGTGAGACAGATGAATCTAAGATGCACCTCACGTACCATATATTTTAGTTTTAAAGGGTTAAAGAGAAATACTTAATTTAACTGTAAAAATAAAGGTGCCTATATAAAATAGATATGATACTAATATTAAGCTCATAAAGTGATAATGTACCTGTGAATTCTCTGTCTATAACCATTCTGGATTAAGTATTTTTGTATGTACTAAATTGCAACTATGCTATGAATATGTTATCACAATGGACAACCCTTTTTATTTTCTTCCAACATATGCATATTTTTCACCCTTACTAATATTTCAATACAAAAAAGCACATGGCAATTTCCATCGTATGTTCCCTTTTTTGTTCCCACTGCAATTTACTTTGTTCAGCACTGAAGCACCCTATTGCAATTAAAAATCAGATACTCTTAACATATCAAAACTTGGTCGGTTGAGAGTTCTTGCCTAGTTGAAAAGCCTGTGAGTAATTTACAATATTGAAAGTATTTTAATCCCTTTTTTTTGTAGACCTAAGAAATTTTAAATTTTCATTACAGATGTCATTGTGTGCATTTGCTTACTTTTTGCAGCTTATCCTTCTCTAAAAAATAGCATATTATTATTTTTCAATAAGATATTTACCATTTTTCTTTTTCTTTCTTTCTTTCTTCTTCCTTTTTTTTTTTTTTTTTAATTCTCCCCTCCCCATCCCTCCACAGTAGCTGTTTCTGCAGGGCATCCAACTTTAAGCAGACCTGCCCATTTAAATAAACAGAGGGGTGGTGTGTTTTAAAATCCAATAGCTCATTTTAACTCCACGTTCCTAGTGAATTCAGGAGGAAAGTATTGACAGAACAGAATATTTGTAGTTGGGGAACTGGAGATGTCAGTCACTGCCGAAGGTGCAGTATTAGTGGATGGTAAGAGTCTTTTGACATTTCTAGGTTGCAAGCTTTGCATGTGAAATGTGGCATTTCCTAGGAGTGCTGTCTCTCTTCCCTCTGAGCATAGCTGGAGGTCCTGCAGATGAGGGAAGTCTCTGCTTTTTCTGTCGGAGTCACAAACCCTTGGTGGCCATTTTTGACTCCTGGGCTGGCTGATGCCTGCCGCGAGTGGTAGCTGGGACCGAGGGCCCCTGGGCACCCTCCGAGTGGCGCAGGGAGCCGGGGGCTTCGAGGCATTCACACCTGCAGGGGCTGCTGGCCGGCCCAGGTGAGCAGGGCTGGGGGGCCAGGAGTGCCGTGGGCTCCCAAAAAAGAGCAGGAGACAGCGATCTGCGGCGTGGAGCTGCACCGTCAGTGCTCGACATGAAGAATAGGCTGCAGTCTGTCAGAGCATGAATTGGTATGACCAGGGGAAACTGGATGTATTTTTAAAGCTTAGTTACATCGTCAATAAAACGAAATTGTGATGCTTTACAGCTGAGGAGCTTTCTTCTTATCTGACAATAAAACTAGATGTGAGTGTACCGCTGCTTAGTTTCCAGCCTGCACCTCTTTCACAAATACATGCTGCAGTTACATTAGCCCCCGGGAACTTTGTAGCATATTTATGATAAATAAGTAGAAGCCAGCAAATAAAATCTTATCTTGGGCTTTGATTTGTTGCTTGTGATGTAAATTTTCATCAGTAAGCATGGTATATAAGCAAAATATTAATACCATCAGTTTCAGGCATACAGCTTTGTATAGTAAAAAATAAATAGTTGCAAGATAAACAAAATTGTGTTGGTAACACTCTTTAAAAAACTGCTAATGCCATGCACTGTTTAATGCCTCCTTTCCTTGAAAAAATAAAAATAAAAAAAATAAAAAAACTTGTCCTACTGCCAGATTTTCATTTGTGTTGATACCAGTTTAATGCCAAGTTTGCTGTAAAACATTACTGTTAAAATACAGTGTACTGAAAGAAATGTTTTTGCAAAATGCTTCATTATGTTTTTGTAGGGAAGGATGTTGGAAATACATCCTTCTTCAGCAATGCCTTTACAGTTTGGAATTGCTTACTTCAAAATTGTCTTTATTTGGTATTTGAATGTTTTTCCCCCTTAAATTTCCAGCACTGATCCACTGGAATTAATGTGAGTTAATTCAACAGTAGAATAGAACTTTCCCAACCTATACAATATGTAATTACTTCCTTTCTATGAAGTACAGGCATAATCCTGCAGAGCACCTTCGATCCCTTTAGAGAATATATAGGCAAGACTGCTTTTATTTTATTTATTTTATTTATTTCATCTGTGGAAAGTGTCTTTAAAAAGAAATGCTCTCCAAATGTTAAGTATAGCTATTCTTAGTGATAATGCTTATAACATATACTGGAATTATTTTAATGATATGACAAGTAAAAATTCAAAAATGTGAGTTTGCACTCCTATGGATAGCTTTATCCTAAAAGTCTAACATGTTTGATAGGATTATTTTTCTAAAAAAAATATATACCTGCTAATTTTTTATTAAACATTTCTGGAGGTTGTTAGATCGGAAAACATCCAATCTTGGAAATGATCTATATTATTTAGAAAGAAAGTCACAAATCTCTTCACAGATAGTTTGTTGCCTGTATTGCATAAAATGTAGACTATTTTTCTTGTTAAAATACAAGAAGACAAAATAGTGTATTAGCAGAAGTATCTATTAATGAGTTTCCAATAGACAGAACTTGTGATAAGAGGAAAGAAAAGGGTTATAAAATTATGTAATAGTATAAACAAACTTCAGTGCAAAACTATCACCATATTACCATTTATGTAATTTCAATTTATTCATGGATAATTAATGTTGAAATAATTCCTCCACTTTGTTTTTTGGAATTCCATTTCTCTTAAGTGAAGCTTGCAAGTTAGAATTCACTTAATTGCTTTTCTGAGTCCTTATTTTTTAGTACGGTAGAAACCTAAAATTAGATGACTTGCAATCTTATTTTACAGCTATGGTGACACATATAATGCATTTGTGTATCTTGTGTAAAGAAGGATAACTTATAGTGAATGAGTCTGAACCACAACTGTGTAAAGGAGTTACCTTTAACCCTCCAAATGTAGTAGAATTATCTCAGTTACGAGACAGGCAGAAGCAGAGATGAAACTCAGGTGCCTTCACATTTTTACAAAGTGAGAAAGAAGGAGATAGGTACGGAAGGTAAAAGAATAGGGGGATCTGTATTTTTATATATATAAAAACAGAATAATAAATAATGTTCCGGAAATAATGTCTGAGAGAAAGGGTGAAGAGTCATTCAGAAATCCTATTAGATGCAAGTAAAACACTGCCAGCTAAGTTATTTATATACTTGAGTCTAATCCTTCCTTAAAAAATAGGTCTGTCTTCTATATTACATCGGCATCAAAAGTTGTTGAATGCACTATGCCATGTAATCTCTTCTCTTCTGTGCAGGGTTAACATTCTCATCTGTGCATGTCTGTTAAAATAAATACTATCACGAATGTCATGTCATTATTTTTAAACAAAAATGATAAGAGTTTTAGCTGGACACTATGGTTATCTGTTGCTAAGTTTGTTATCCAGAAGTTCTGCTTGCTTTTACTTTTTAACCACCCAGAATGTATGAATACATATCCTCCACAGCCTGTACACAACAGATACCTCAGTTATTAGAAGAAGAATTCAGAATTACTAGGTGTGACATAAAACTTTGTGGGAAAGTTGCTGTGTAAATATCTTGTCAGCTACATCCTGATAATCTCGAGTCTGTTTTTACTGTAATTCTCAAAAAATAAATATTAAAAACATTTTGTGGTTTCACACTATTAAAAAAAAGGTGGGGAGGGAGAGAGAAAAGATGGTAAGGGTAAACCATAAAACATATACTTGGCTTACAAAAGAAATGTTTATTCTCCTCAGAATGCCAGTGGTTGTGCATTTTCTTGAGATTTGAGGCTGGATAAAAATGTGCAACAGAGGTTCCCTAAATATGTCACTGCAATAGTCATTCAAGATGTGGCACAGCCAGCCAGTTCGGAGAAATCCACATGTGCCACACTATACTTTCTACACTTAGCTAATATTGTGTGTTTTAATAGAATGTATTCACAGTTACTGTGTCATGTCTGAAAACAATGAAAAGGGTTTTAATATACTTTATGATGTATAGGTGGGAAGTGTGTCCCGTCAAATGCAGGATACACTGTTCTTAGTAATTCTTGCTTTTGCCAGTCCTATCAGTTAGGCAGAGTGCATGCAGCTCTTGGGATGGCTGCTTTACAAGCTATTGTAAATAGCATTGAGGCTTTGTCACTGTCCTTACCACAGCTGATCATTTAAATACTTTATTTTTAGAAGACAGTGAGTTTATGTAAGAGGGAAATACATCGTAGAAAAAACCTGTGAAGACCTCTGCTCCATTTTGCAGGATCGTGCATTTCTAAGCAGAAGGTTGGAGAGCAGCCTCTCTGGATGGGATCTGAGAGTTGCGAGAAATAGAAACTCCATTTTTTATCATCTCTTGATCAATATTTAGAGGAATAAAAGATCAATATATTTTTCTTTTTCTTCCTCAGAGTATTTTACAAAGTCTTAGAAACGCATGGTATTGACTTTTCCAGTTAGTTGAAACTGCCTGGCTGTTTTAAAAGAACATCAGGGAAGCAATGATAGCATAAGCAAAATAAATATTAAATCATGGGGACAATTATGACTTTCCTTAAGTAACCATGCAATCCCTTTTTTCTTATGGTAACATATTTTCCACAAAGAAGACTCTTCAAGGTTGAATCCTGTACAGTCTCTCTCTCTCTCTCTCTCTCTCTCTCTCTCTCTCTCTCTTTTTTTTTTTTCTTCACACAGGGCAAATCAAATGCTGAAGAACATTTTTTGTTAGGAAAGCACATAAAAATTTTTGAATATACCAATAACAGAAAAAGTATATATATTTTTACTGCAACACAGAGATCTCATTGGTTGAGTGAAATGGCGAGATGTGACGCAAAAGGACACTTGGACGGGTAGAAATGCTGATGTATGCCAAAGCAGGCGTACCAAGAAATGCTGTTGCTATGAGAGAAACAGAGGGAGAGAGAGAGAGAGAGATCGTGAGAGAGCAAGTTGTGGAGGCCTTATTTTCTCCTTTTTGGCTCATAGCATAGAGACTGCAACATCTCCAGTTTCTAGCAGGAAGGGTTTAGAAGCCTTGGGTGGGTATTTTCATTGGACTTAGCATTTAGAGGAGGGGAGGGAGGAGAGAGAGAGGCAGGCCACCTTAGAGAACGAAAGCAGTTGGAAAGTAGGAGACTGTATATGCTAACCCAATGATCTGTGCTATGATAGATACACAAATTAGTACAACAGATGAAGCAGCTTAGCTCATTATCCACCTGATGGTATTAAGACTTGCAACTTAAAATTACAGAATTAAAATGCATAGACATACACAGACACAGATACATGTACAGTTATAATGACCCCACCTTTTCAGCTTGAATTATCCATTTGAGATAGCGACGTCTCTTGTGTAACATTCTTAAAGGGCTGCCATGAGTTCACCTTATGAGTCCATTAGCCAGAAAAGGGGGAAAATAATTTGCAGGATTTTTTTTTCTCTCTCTTCTTCGGCAAGGGGGAAAAAAGTTTGTGCTATGAACTTAGCCTAGCAGCTTCTGGAACCGGAGCCAAAAGGGGCAGGAAGTTGTTTTACAATAGCGTTACAGTGATCTGCCACAAATGGAAAAAGCCAAATGTTAGACTCTGCAAAGAGAAAAAATATTCTTCTCCCCCTCGTTCCCTTCTTTTGCCCCTTCAGAGAAAGAAAAAAAAAAAGGCAGAAAAAGGAAGGTTTCGCTAGAAGTTCATTGCCTTGTTTAATTATTTTTTGTAAGTAATGGAAAGATTATCTTACTTGCATATTCCATGGCAAGCATGAGGGAAAGAAGTATCAAAGGGACGTTTAAAAAAATGCACTTGGTAACTAGCAACGGGACTTTTGGCACAATTCCTTGAGTTTGCTTGAGGTTATGGAGGGGGGATGGGAAGAAGAAAAGCAAGTCTACGCAGTACGTTTTCTTTAAAAAAAGGGGAGGGCAAATGGAGGAAAAACTATATAAAACTTTATTATTATTATTATTATTTTAAAAAAGGGAAATGTGCGTTGCTCCTCTGAAGCTGAATCCTCAGGCATTTGTGGCCCATCTTTGCAGTCCGATATGTTTTTTTGTGAGTATGTGTAAGCGCTCTCAATCAAACAGCAATCATGGCAGCTGTTTTTCTTCCAGCACAGCAGTTGAGCTGTCTCGCCCAAATGCTTATCAGCTTTTGACTCTGTGCCAAGATAGTTATAAGGGCCAAGCAGCCGGAGCTTGGCTGTGCAGCTGGTTTAGAAGTAAGGGCATGAGAAAACAAAATCACCGAGCTTTTCTGTCACATACAGCATTTACTTTTTTTTTTTTTCACCTCTCTTTCTCTCCTCCTCCTCTGAATCTCCATTTGCAGCTCGGTGCGTTTTTCGTGCCGCAATTTGGCGGTCCTCACGTAGTGCCTTACCATACCTAGGTGGGGCAAATCAGAGGAACCCGGCGCTCCCCTCTCTAAATCCCGGAAGATATTTTCGTAGGGCCTTCCCTTCTATCCCAACCCCCAATTAAAAGCTTCATTAACCGGGCTGCATCGCCATGGATCCCTGCGCGGTGCCGCTTCGTTTCTTCCCGGGGCCCGGGCCCACCCCGCGGCCCGGCTCCGGGCCTGGACCCGGGCCGCGGGCGCTGAGGCCGAGCCTGCTCACGCAGGGCCGTGCCTCTCTTTCATCATCAGCTCTGGCCCTCTGCGTTTCGCTAGCTCACGTCCTCCTCTTCCTCTCGCCGAGCCAGATTGCTCCAGTCGCTCGCAAGGGGGAGGCTGGACTCTGAAAAAAGGCTACTGCTGCTGCTGCTCGCATTCCTGCTGCAAGGGCCTCCCCTTCAGACGGCCTTTGCCAGAGCAGAACTTTTAAAAATGCTGCAAATAGGAGCTTTTTTTTTTTTCTTCTTCTTCTTTCCCTCCCTCCCTCTCTCTGCTTTATTTAACCCTCCGCTTTCACTGTGTAAGAGCTGGGCTAATTTTCCATCTCTTTTGGGCTTTGCTTGGCTGTACTGTACGTCGCAATGTGGAGGTTAAAGCTCCAAGTATTTTCCCCTCCGCTGATCCTTTTCTCTCTCTCCCTCTCCTCTCCCTCTCTTTTTCCTTGTTAAAGAAATTGATTTCTTTGACTGAGCGATGAATCGGGCTTTGCTAGTTTGTATGCTGTGAGAACGAAGCCTTTTACTTGTGGTTTCCCCCCCCCCCTCCCCTAGCATCAGTGCACTGCGCTGCCTACAGAACAAGCCGCTAGTTCTCTGGCTTTCTCTTTCTCTTTGGTACGAATATATTTTTAGTGGCTTTAGGTATCTCTGCCACATGAAATAGGGCGGCTGATGTCCCTCCAAGCCCCTTGCAATCTGAAATGGAAACGTGGGTAGTGCTGCTGTGGAGACAGGGGGTACAAAGGCTGCCTACTCCCTGCGAGCCTCTCCCTGCTGAGGAGGGAAGAGGGGATGTGCAGTAAAATGCCGTCTCTGGGACAGGTGCCAGCTCCTAGACAAAAGAAGTAAAATAGGCGGTAAAGAGGGAGGGGGGGAAATTAATAGCCAAGAAAAATAGGAGTCGCAGATCTCTGAGAGGCAGCCCTGGCGAGAGTAGTGGTGCCTAGCTGGCCTTTTTTTTCGGAATATTTCCGTAGCCGTGCGTTGAAAGGGGAGAGTTGCGGCATACTTTTATTCTCGTTTTCTCTGCAGACGTTTGAAAGCGTGAAGGCAGGGTGGAGGGTGCGCTTTTTTTTTTTTTTCCTCCTTCCTCTCTGCTGAATTATTCATAGTGTCAGCGGTGAAGCCAGGACTATTAGCATGCATCAGACATGCTGTTTGTCTGTTTGCTAACATTCTTCATTCAAGACTTGTTAACTACCAGACAAGCTTAACACGCTTCTCTCTTTCCCCTCCCTCCCCTCCTCTCTCCCTCCCCTTCTCCCTCCTCTCTCCCTTCCCTTCCCCTCCATGCCACCCCTCGCAGCCTCCCATTGTTGTCGCAGGGAGCTGGCAGCAGGGGCACTTGTGGCAGGGGCAGCGTGCGGAGGAGCCGCCGAGGTAAGGACCGCCTGCCCTTCCTCGCAGGCCTGCGTGTGCCCGGGGGGAGCCGCCGGCTCGCCGCCTGCCCTCCTGCCTGCCTGCCTCCCCTTCCCTGCGAGGTGAAGCCGGAGCCGGCCCTGGGCTGCCCCCTGCCCGAGCCTCGCGGGGCGGCAGCAGCAAGTTTGGGAAAGTCAGCGTGCACCGCGCTGCCCCTCGCCTCCAGCCGTCTGCCGGAGGGACGCGGGGCTCGACGCCCCCGGGGCTCCCTGCCCCCGGTGGGTTTGGGATTTATTTATTTTTTTATTTTCGGTGGGGGTTATTCGCCCTCCCTGCCAAGCCGGCCCCTCCCTTCGCTCGGCTGTCGAAAGCCGGCGAAGCTTCGTTTTCTGCGCAGACAAAGGTCGATCACAGCTTTTATTTCTGAATGCAAATGTTCTAGGACTTGTGCCAGTCGCGCCTTCATTGATTGCAATGTAGCTTCGTGCTTCAATGGCAATTCTCCCCCCCCACCTCTTTTTTTTTTTTTTTTTTAATAGAAGGAAGCTCAAGGAAAGATACAAACAAAGTTGGGCGGTGCAAGTTTTTTTTACATCTATTTTATATTTCAGCGTGCTTGCAGCGTTGTTAAAGAGCAGTTACAGTTACTGCAGAACAGTTACAGCGCAGCTGGTAACACGGCCGTGGGTTTTTTTGCTACTCGTACGCCTGTGCATCAGTGTACACGCTCGCCCTTCTTGACTAATATTCCTGAGGTAACTATGTGATGATCTTCAGTAACTGTAGCTCATTGCAATTGCCTTTCCTGACTGTCTTAGCAACGTGAATTTGGACGTGAAGATTTCCAGGGTTCGTATTTAAATTCGTGTAGTACCTGGAATTGTTCAGGATGAGTTTATAATTTAAATTTATAATTTAAAGTACTATTTTGGATATCCTTTAAAGGTCCGTAAGTGTATTTTCTCCTATATCTCCTGTGTGTGTGCACGGGCACATGCTCACGCTCACTCCCACTCTCTTTCTCTTGCTCTTCGGGTGTTAACGAAGGAATTTATTTAAGTATATTGCTTCAATATATGAGTAATGCCATTTATAGAGCAAAGTAGCATACGGTTATATATGTTCTGAGTTAGGTACAATCTGGCAGAGCATTGCACGTTTAAGATTTATAACTACTCTGAAATTGGCAGACCTGTAATACTTAACTCTGTATGCTTTATTTAGACAAGTGCATGTGCAAATTAAAGTAGCTAGAAAAAAATATATTTTAAAGACCCTCTATGAGAAATCTAGTCCTTTCATATGTATTTGTAAAACAGAATGCTTTCCTCTACACTGAAAAATCTGGACACTTACGTAAAATATTTGAATCTTTTCCTTTAATTTTATTTATATCCACGAAGTTAAGTAAATAAGAAAACAAATCTAGATGCCCCCCCCCCCCCCCCCCCCCCCCCCCAATAACTAGAAAATACCTAGTGGCCTGTGCAGAAATTCAGGCCACTGACAGTATTGTATCAAAACTGTCTCTGTATTGGCATTGCATTTGAGCTGTTTTATGGCAACATAAACCAAAAAACAACTCATAACTTTAAGCAGTAAAGTAGTATGTATTGGCTGATCAAGCTCCAAGTAAGTAGAGAATGTTTTGGTGAACTGTGCAGATTAAGAAAGAAATTTAGGAACGTATGGCTTGGTGATAGCTGAGCTAAAATTAATTTCTTCAAAGTACCTTTTAGAGGCCTGTAGTAGCTCCACAGGACAATGCAAATTGAGTATTAGTCAAGGTTTTTAATTTGTAGTACTTGTTATAAAATCAGAAACTCCTAAACACTCTTCACTGAGAAATTTCAGAGTACTCAATGATATTGCCCCTAATGATGCTGTATATCTAAGGAGGATTTTTTTCTTAGGTTGTAACACTTGCTGGGGTTGTTTTGTTGCTGAGTGGTAGCACTTCAAGGGATATAAAATAGCTTCTGATGTATTAGTTCATTATTTTGTGGTGGCTTGCCAGAAATGGTTACTGTGAAAGTAAAAGAAGCAGAACTGACTTATTACTGGGTTGTTTCACTTTGAGGATTTCTTTAAGCATGCTGAATATGGACGTAGCAGTGCATAAAGAACATGTGTATGTTAATTAAAGAAGAGGGATTAAAATCTGTTCATTAGTTTAATTAGGGGAATTCTGTTTTTTGAATTTAAAATTATTTTAGTATAGAACGTGAAATGTATCTGCTGATAGAAATGTTCAACCCCTCAGATGAATGACTTCAGGAATTATGCATGTGAGCTAAAGTATTTGCATTTTGAAAGTGTTTTGTGTTGAACTGCCAAGTGTTTTGTTTTGTTTTTGTTTTGTTTTTTTTAAGAAAAAAAAGTTTGGTGAATGGAATGAAAAATTAAAACCATAGGAAATAGTTCCCAAATTTGAAGAATTTTTTAGGTGATTTTATAGGTGATTTATAGCATATTTTCAGTTAATAATATAGTGAAAGATGGTGAAAATAATTTAAGATGTACTGTTACAGGAGGAAGCTGGTTTTGCTCCAAACTCAGTCTCCCCCCCCCCCCTTCCTCCAGATGGATTTTTAGCCTCCAAAAGGGTGTTTAAGGTGTTGTGGTAAATGAGCGTTATATTCTTAAGCTCTCTTGACTAAAAGGATGGCTATTCCCAGATGATACTAACGCAGGCGAAGCAGGGAACACAGGAGAGAGGTGCGTATCTTCTAGGCCTGTGAGTAAGACAAAGTGCTCTACAGAGAGCACAGTTACGTGAAAGGGAGGGAACAGCTTGCAATAGACTGAGCACAGCCCACAAGGTTTTACACAAGTTGATAGATTACGATGTGTTGGTTACTTCCAGAGATACTAAATTGGATGTGGGGCATCCTTATTCAGGCTAAAATTTCTGAAATGAATTGGAATTTTGCCTGGGTGAAGACTGCAAGGTTTGGATCAGGTTAAGGGAGATTGTATTGTGCGCAGATGGGAGGGAGAAAGGAGGAGGTGGAGTGAAGGAAGGGAATGGAGCAGGAGTTCCCGCTTTCAAATGTAGGTGCAGTCCTGAGTTGTTGTCTTCATTGAATATAGAAGGTAACGTAAGGCTGGATCATATTTTGTACAGATGCGTTGGTACGGCACTGCCTTCTCCTGGTGTGTGCCAAGTATTCCTAAATATTTCATAGCAGCAAAAGAGAAATAAAAGAAGTGAAAGAAATGCCTTGTTTCATCCAGATTTCTTTTGATATATATATATATTTTTTCGTGTGTGTGTAATTCACATCCACAAAGTGTTTCAGCAGCTCCCTTGCAGACAGCCTGGCTTCACTGCATTTGGCCCTTGTTCCACGTGAGGCATATTCCTGTGGCGTAACAAACCTCGGCAGGGTCCTCCACCCTGTGCAGCAGTGCTCAGGGTCTCCTGTGCACACAGGTGCTCCTGGCACAGGCAGGCCTGTGATCGTGACACCTTCCCTCAAGAAAATGGAAATGCTCTCTAATTAGGCATTTTTCCTGCTAACTGCATCAGTCGCTCTCAGCTTGAAACAGGTGCAGGTAATCAGCACTCTCTCCTTCTCCCCCTGCAATGGTTGTTATTGTGGGGGTTTAATATATATAACAAAGCAATACTGTGATACAGTTTTAATTTTGGTTTGTAGAGCCTGTACCAGGCTGAAAACAAAATAAATTTAGAAATATGATTGCATGTCTTTGTCAAAATAAGACACATTGTAGAACATGTTTCATCATAGCTATGTGTTCGTATAGTGTGCATAGTCACACAATGCATTTGATTTTTACAAAGACAGGTATTCGAGGTATTCGTTTATTCAGTATGTGTGCAGCTAGCTAGACTTAGGGTTGCAGCCAGAAGACAAAAAGTTGAAATCACTGTAGCCAGCACAATAGATGTTCATGAGGAAAGTGATCCCAGTACATGTAAAATGGCGGGGTAGATTTTTTTTCAAGTGCACACGTACTTTTGCAAGTCCTAAGTTTATACTACTGTAAACCGTACCGACTGTGTAAATCTGTACTTGTTTATGCATTTAACCCTGTGCCTGGGTGAATTTGGTTGAGCTTGATGGATTTGGGATCAATCCCTCTCTACTTGGATATTCACTAACATAGTATGTGTGTTTTGGGGGGATCCCTAGTAAATCTGGCCTGTAACTTACCACTAGCGAGCGAACCAGTTTCTTATTTTCCGAAGAATGCTGCAGAAATATGTCCACAGCTATCACTGCATTCATATGGAATATTTTAAATCTCCTAGTGATCCCAGTACTATCAGGTTTTCATGAAAATTTGCTGTGTGATCTCTAAAATTGAACATAGTTCTGTTTATGATGCCTCAATTCCTAGGTGCATGTGCAGGAATAAAACACCCAGAATTGGGCCCTTTGCAGCCTGGATTTTAAAAATACATACCGTCAAATGTAAGCTCTCATCATTCTAAGTTGCCCTTTGTAAGAACAGTCTTCTTTTTTTCATGGAAGATTAGTGTTAGCAGTTGTTCAGTGGTTGCATGCTCTTCCCTCTTGCATGCGTTTGAAATTTGCTATGCCGTACCTCTGGAAACAAAGGGTCTGATCCAAAGGCCTCTGAAGGCGATGGGGTTTTTTCCATCAACTTCAAATGGGATTTGGATTAAGCCTATATACATAATAGTTAGCAATAATGATCTGACTGCTGCAGTGGTTTTCTGGGTCTTTCATAAAACTTTTCAAAACTCTTATAAAAATTGTCCAGGAACAATACTCAGAGATACATGTCAAAGCACGGATGATTTTTTTTAATTAAAAAAAAAAAAGGGGGGGGGGGGGACGGGGGCGGCAGGCAGGGAGAGGCTCCAAAGAGCTGCTTCTCACTGATGCACCAAATGAGAGTTGTATGAATGAAAGAAGAATTAATATTGACTTCATGTTAGGTGTGTAGTTATATTACCTTTTGCAAGGTAATTACCTTATTTAAGTTAAGGCAGTGTTTTTAAAGGGGTGTGTAGGTTTAAGGTGGCAATGTACTAATTTATTTTTATATCTGTAAGTTTAAATATACCTCTACTGTCATGTCCTCTTACCTGCCAAGGAAAATGTTTAGCTCCTGTCCAGTTTCTCTGGAGTTCTAAAGTGATTTGCCCTTCTCAAACTTGTTAAAGCAAAAATAGAAAAATAAATTGCTTCAGATGCTCATTAAAGATTTTGCAAAGGGGAAGGAAGAGGAGCTAAGAAAAAATGAATTTGTTACTATAATAACCAATATACCTTTTTAAATATTAATTAAATCATATTCTATAGTCCTTGACTGATTGTGTCTGAATTGCTCACTGATATTTTGCTGATGTATCCTCAGCATGTTGCCCATGTATTCAGATACCTGCATGCAGATAAGTTTACAGTGACATTCAGTCAGCTTCTGAAATTCTTTTGTCAATGTAAGTGGACATTTCCAAAAGGAGAATGCATCTTCAATTTTAATAATAAGAGCTCACGTGCTTTTATAAACACAGACAAATATTTTTAGAATGCAAAACTGGGAAAAAAAAATGAATTATTTAAGAGCGGCCTTGTTTTCTTTATTTTTCTTTATTTTATTTCTCCTTGTCTTAGGTAATTTCTGAAATGGAAAGGACACAGTTTATCTAGAGACTAGAAAACCAGAAGCAGCACCATCAAGTCTGTATATTAATGTCGGCTGAGGCTGTGTGTGTGTGACGTGGAGTAGCTTAGAGAAAGATATGGTAGTGTTTTTGTGATTTACAGTCATGATAAAGGCCAAGATACTTCACACCTAAGTTAAATTCATCAAAGAGAAATGTCTTTTTTTTTTTGTATAGGAGGTACACTTATAACTCGTATCAAATATATCGGTATTATTTTTTCTAAAATATTGTTCACGGTAACTAGTATTACTGAATTGCAATAGGCAAGGTGATAGAAGGGACTTTGGCTGGAAGATAAAAACATAGAAGTATTCATTTATGTTTTCATCTGTAAGATGTGATAAAGTCACAAATATTTACAGTGTATGGGCAGTTACTTTTTTCAGTTCAGGAAAAGCACAAAGCTTCGGCATACATATTTAAACGCATTCTCAGTCTTTTCAGAATTGGTCTTGATTGTTGTTGGAATTCAGTATGCAGAAGGGTAGGAAAGCTATTTGATTATATTCAAGAGATTTTGTTCTGTTTTGTTCTGCTCACTGTATTTATTTTGCTACTCATACACAAACAACTGTAGTGTATTTACTTTTACATTTCTATATCCAAAAAGCATTATTTTGAAAAAAAAATGTACTCTTTGATAAGTCATTCTGTTTTTTTAATATTTATTTTTGTATCTGGTGGCAGGGTTTTTGTTGGTGTGTTGTTGTTGTTTTGTTTTTTTAAGAAAGAAAACAGTTATGATTATTTTTGTTACCTTCGGCAGATGAGATTTATTGTCTTATTTGTCTATAGGAAACAAAATAGCCTGTTCAGTTTTGAGTCAGTGGAAAGTCTCCCACAGATATCAGAGTTTTGGATTTTACTCTTACACCAAAGTAACACTAATTTAAAAACCTGATACAGGAAGCCTGAACTTGAATGACTCTTAAAGTACATTTAAAGAATGCTAAATTCTGCATGACCTTGTAGACTTATGCAGTTAGCTTTTTTCCTTCTTTCTTTGTCTAGTTTAAACTGAGGAGTGTCAAAGTCTTGCTTTCCTATTTTAAGAGACACAAAATTGGTATTGTCCCTCCTCCAATGTGCATTTATAAATTTCAGGATGCATGGGAAGGAATTAATCATGTTATCTCAAAATGGATGGAAACTCTGTAAGAAACCCAAGGGGCATGCACATAGAAATTCTGCTGTAAGGGTTCATCTTGGGTTTTGTTTTTATTTTTAATGCAGTGTGAAATATGGTGTTTCTCTGCTTGGATGTAGGAAAAAAACATTTACATCTTAAAATCTACTTTTATTAGTAACCTTTTCTTAAATAGTTTTCCAATTCAGTCTGTTATGAAGATATCAGCTTTTTAATGGAAGGTTATACATTTCTCATTCTATAATTATTATAGAAGGAGGAATTAACACAATCGCATGGAAATTTTGTTTCTTAACTGGAGATTTACATTGATGGATTGAAGGTTTAAGGTGCAGATTTACATTTAAATTACATATTACATGACATTTACATTTTAAATGATACTAAAACAATTATTTCTACTGTCTCCTTGGTGCCTTCTGAATGTATTTGTAAAATTATTTCATTTAAAATATAACCTGCTCTACAATATATGTCTGTTTAACCTATGAGACTGGTGTGTTTTTGTGTGGATGCTCTCTTACTTGGTGTAAATAAAACTGAAGTTGAACATACAATATTCAGGTGTACACATTTAAGATGTTATTTAGTAGTTATCTAGAGTGGTGATTACTTTCTTCTCTATAACACAAAGTGCTCTCAGGGGGTCTATTTAACAGGATAAAAACAGTAGCCTTCAAGTGCTTGTGTTTCTTGCCCCAAAGTGCTTACAGGATTCAAAACTTAGTGCAGCTGAAGGCAACCAGATAAGGAATAGCACTTGACTGCAGATACAGCCAAAAGAGAACGCGGTGGTCTAGGGTTTTTTCCTGAGTACAGAAAAAGGCCTGATGTGGGGAAGAAAAGCAAATTGAAAGGTGGTTGTACCTGTTAGTAAGAGCAAACCAATTGAGTGACCACAGAAGGCGGCTGAGCTACTTTGTCTCATCAAAGGATTTTTTTAAAAAAAATCAGCTTTAACTTCATGAAGATATTTTCAGGCATATAGAAGATAATGTATGTACAGGCATGTATTCGCTGGTGAATATTTCATCAGTCTGTGCCATTGCAGCCCACACCTCACAATCAATTTTAGCAAGTTAGAAGGGACTTGGTGTGCACATAATTCTCTTCCCCAAATAGATTTATTTATACTGTTGGTTGGATATGGCTGCCTTTCACCTATATAAGGTTCTGGGTTGGACACAGAAGAGCTACAATTCCATTATTTTCAAAATAATTGCTATAATCCTTTTAGTTGTTGAAACCTGCTAAGCTGAATATATTAAAGGGCACATACCTCTGTGGTGGTGCACCAAAATTCACATGGAGAAGGAGGTGAGGTAGTGAGTATCAAATTCCTGAATTTTATAACTTTGGTTGTCATCTCTCTTCCTCCTGAGATGCCATCTAACCCAAAATACAGACTAATTAAGGGTTCAGGAAGAAGCACTAGCGAGCGTTCCTGAAGATCAGTGAAAATGTGTGAAAATTCAGGCCTAACGGTGCAGATAGCAGAGGAACAAATAGGAAGTCTCACAATTCAATTAGCACTGAGAGATCAAGCTAGAAAATTACTTTGGCAGTGCACTTGCAGAGTTTGTTTCAGCTCTGTATGCGTATTTTTGAAAAATGTTCATAATGAAGTTTTATCCAGGTGATCAATGTCTACATCTTACGTTGCTTTTTAGTGGCTATTACTTCTAATAGCAGTTTAAAAAAAGTAAAGCCATTCTTTGCAGTTTGAATTTCAACTTTTTGCAGATGATTAGTTCAAGGCCAACATAGTATTGAAGTCCCACTCAAGACAACTTCAGGTAGTTCACAGTACATAACATAAAGAACAAATAAAGCTGTGCAATATTTCTGGAGAAGCCACTGGGAGAAAGCACAAAGAACAATTTTTGTTGTGCCATTGATTTCAATGGGGTTAACTTTATGTTTATGATCAACAGAAGCTGCAGTGCCCAGAGATTCTCTATTTACTCTTCTATATGTAGTATTGCTTATTTTGTAAAATATGTTTCTTAAATATGTTGTGGTCTAGAAACTAGGCTGCAATGAAATATTAATACATGTGAGTTGTAGTGCCCGTGTCTGGAAGAATGGGTGAGAATGGGTAAGAAGTTGGGAGATGCTTTTACACTGTCTTGGGTCCAACAGTGAGAGCCTCTTCAAGCTTCCTCTGGCTGAGCACCTCCACTTGTAAGTTGAAGATAACTCTGACGTTGAGCACAAGATTTCTTCTTGAGAAATGGCTGAAGTCTGAATATACCAAGTATGACATAAGCATGGAGAATACCAGATTGAGAAGGGCTGAGTTGTGCCCTGTTTTTGAAAGGCGGTGCTTACAGAATTTGAGGGGTTAAATACTGCTTTGCACGAGGCTGCATCTCTAGTCTTGGTCTGCGCTGCAGCTGCTGTTTGAGTCCTCCACTCCTTTGAATGGAGACTTCAGGAGGAGACTCCTCTGCCTCCCAAAATTCAGTAGTCTTCTTTACCAAAGTGGAAGGTTATGTGCTGCACTTACTTGTCACGGCATTTTTCTCATCACCACTGTCTTGTACGTTAGTTGCTCTGTTTTATGCATTTGTAAGTAGTAGGAGAGGTTGTAACGTGCACAGAAATCTGCATAGAAATACCCCAAATCCAAGCCTCAGTCTGATCAGAACAGCTCACAGGAAGATGCTGTGAAATGGCCTGGCTTTTCCAGTTTAGGGTTCTGCTGTACAAGTAATTAAAATCTCGTACATCTTAAGATTGTATGGAGAAATTAATTAGGTCATTTTGTTGTTGTTGTTGGTTTTGTTTAAGTCAAAACAAAACAGAAAAATAACCTTACAGACTGCTAAAAAAAAAAAAATCATGGAAGTGAAAACTTACGAATTATAACATTTTATGTGCTCCCTACAGAACAGCAAACTGGGAGGAAACTTTTAAAAATAATAACATATATTTTAAATCTTCTATTTGCTGACTGTTCTTCTCTAATAATTCCGTTATTTTTATCCTACTGGTTGCCTCAATGTAGTTTAGGATTTATTTTTTACTGCAACTTCTGCTCTGTTGGTACTGTGGGTGTTTAGTTTACAGAAGATGTAAATGTCCCTAGCTTCTGCTGTATTGGCGTTGTGTAGCAAATGACTCTCAGCTCAAGTGAGCAGGCTTTCTCAATCACTCTGTCTAAATTTTCATTCTCATCAAGGCACTGCTACACCTGGGAGTGCCCTGGACACACACGATGCACAGTGTTGGGAACCAGATGGCAACTGGACGGAGTGCAGGGAGCCGCGCTGGTTCTGCCACGTGGACAGCTTCAAGCCAGCTAAAGCTGTGCTGCTTCAGTCGCTGCAGAAGGCCAACTCTGTTTTAATCAGTACTGTAAAAATAGATCTTTTCCTCTACGTTTCTAATAAGTGTGTCTGAGACAATCACATCCTGCAGATGTATATGCATAGGACCTACTTCTGCACCCACTGGTAGTCTGGTGGAGATCTTCAGCAGAATTATCATCACATTTCCCAGACTGTAGAGCTTGTTTGTCCTCTCCCTCTCCTACCACTGCTTCCCCTCTTCTTCCATCTGCAGCTGGTAAGGAGGGTATAAAAAAGTCTCCTGTATTTTGACTTCTGGCTCCAAAGCACTTATAGCCAGAGTTTTCTGAAATGTTCCCTAGTAATCCTCTGCAAGCGCTCCAGTTTGTTTGTGCTGTTCACATGAAATTTTTAAACTTTTTTTTCCACCACCCTTTCTTTCTTTCTTTCTTTCTTTCTTTCTTTCTTTCTTTCTTTCTTTCTTTCTTTCTTTCTTTCTTTCTTTCTGTCAATTCACGTATCTTTTCAAATTTTCACGTATCTTCCCAAAATTACTGGTAGGCAAGACTATTATGGCTGCTGTAATTGTTTTGGGGTTGTGCACCTCCTCTGTAGTCAGTGCCTGTCTTTGCCTGATGCTCAGATCAGAAAGGAAGACAAAATTAGAAGTTCCCCTTTCCTTCAGTTAGGCAAATGGTATGCTTAAAATGATGAGCAAGTTTCACTACAGTGAAGCAAAGACCTAGGAACTCACTGTATCACAGGCCATCTGATGTGTTTCGAATGCACTTTTTGAGGAACAGAGATGTTGATTGCTCCAGGAGCTTATTGTCAGAGTTAATGAGTTCTGCAAGTACATTAGAAAGAAATCTTAGCTGGGGAGAAAATCAACAGTAAAAGGGTTTCAATCTGTGGTCTCTGTAAGTCATTTACTTACTTTGATGTAATTCTTCTCAAAGGTGACAACTTTTCTATCAGTATTTCATTGAAGCACAACATTTGAATATTAATTTAGTGCTGGGAAGGATTTTATTTTGGTAAGAAGCCTTTCCAATACCTCCCCAAACTCTTCACAGCTACTTTCTTTGTATCTGATTTAAAAATATAGGAATTTTTACAGGATACATTTTAATTCTACCTCACAATCAGTAAAAGGGTTCCTCTTTAGCATGGGATGCACACAATACAAAATGTGTTTAACTAGAAGTCAACTTTTATTTTGAGTGTATATTTTGTGAAAATTTGCTTTTATTTTTTAGTCTTACGATGATATACTGCTGCAGATAATGTGGTGACTTACAAGGACTTTGCAAGGAGTAGCACCATGAGGGATTTTGTCTGTTACGGCATTAAACCTCTCCCCAGAGATATCTGGGCACTGAAGATACTCAAACAGTAAAGACATTAATTTTTTTGGAAAGAGAGACATGGGGAAAAAAATCAAGGTGGCTTTGTGAAACGTTTTTCTGTAATTTAAGAGTGCTAGACAAAATGAAATATGAAATCAGGATGCATTTTTTCTTTTTAGGAAATAAAAAATTATCTTTTTGGTCTCAAGTTTGAAAAAACAGAAGCCCTACATTTACATATTCCACAGAGTAGAATATTTTCCTCAGTGTTTAATTTTTGTATTTGAAAATTATAATTTATATTTAAATTTTGATGTTGAAATCAATTGCTCTTGTAAATTACTCTTTAGAAAGGATAAAAATATATTCTTGTGTTCAGAGACATAAAGTAAAAGACATGACTCCATGGCTTCTTGTGGTGAAGGAAAAAGTACAATAACCTCTGTAATTGCAGCATCAGACCCTAAGTAGTTGTCTCTCCAGTAGCATTGCATTAGGGCAAACATTGACGGAGCTATACTTTTTAGCAGGCTTCTGTTGTGTCAGAAGGTGAGAGAGGCTTCCATAAATAACCTTGATTGATTATATTGTCACTAGTGATTTTTTTGGAGTTACTACAGAAGTCAGTATGCTTTGTTTTTTTTTCCTACGTCTTAAATAGCATGCAGTGCTGTACCATTTACTATACCTTTATTTAATTTGTCTCTTATGTGACAGGCTCTTCTGAAGAGTTCAAGCTTTAGATTAAAATGTATTTCTCAGGCAGAAAGAAACTGCAGTAAAAGTAGTTGTACTACTAGTTCATCCTATGATTAATAGCAAGACTTGCTTAGAAGTTAGTCTTTGATTTCCTCTGTTTAATTTTAGCCCTAAGTGAAATGGTTTTTTGATTTATAGAAAATGCAAAATTGGGTACAGAAAGTTTTAAATTACAGTAACGGTAAAACATTTCCCACAATAATCATCCCATATTGTTTCAATTCAAAAGAGCTAAGGCTCGATTTGTGTGGGAAAGAACCCATAGCAGCCAAATTCCACATTTGAAACTGGGGAGAGGGGAGGATCAATTACCCTCTTTTGAGGGTATAAAAATATGCGTGATCTTCACAGTGTAATACTTTTATCATATATTCCCTCTCTGGAAGGGTGCTTGCCAATTAATTGAGGTAGAATAGCCGTTTTCTTACACAGAGGCTGTGTAAAAGTAAGTACAAAAAGTTCTGTTAGAACACAGTAAAATAAGGGGGGGGGGGGGGGGAAGCAGGAGCTTTAGGAAAAGTGAGGTCTTCTAATCATGATTGAAAACTAATAGCTGCTTTTGGGTAATATTTACGTTATACAGAATGGTTTAGTATACTATAAAGCTTTAATAACAGTAGCTTTAATAACAGTAGTTTAATTCCTAAAGTACTTTTTGGAAGTTCTGCATGGCTGATCTTGCTTTTGCTTCACCATGTTTATGTTGACTTTTTCTTTCATTAGACCACAATCACTATGCATGTTTACAGCACTAATCCTAGATGTTGAAATTCTAGATAGTTAAAAGATATTCAGTATCATTGAAGCGCTTTTGGGTGAAATGACTTAGCTTTAACAGGGTGAGACCAAATTCTGCTCTGTTTACAGGGGTAAATCCTGAACAACACTATTCCAACCCATGGAGGTTTACATCTGAGTTCCTAAGAAATTAGTTCTGCCTTTTTTTTTTTTTTTTTTTTTTTTTTACCAAAGCCATTTTGAAATCATTTTGAAAATAATAATGCAGTTGTTACTCTCTTGGCCAACTTGCTGATTTTTAAAATCCTGCTTCACAGTCTTTCTCACATACAGCTTTTATTTGGAACATACTGAGTTTACAGTTTGAATATAAAATGCTGCTTCTATTCTATTTGATTTGGCATGACCAAAATTTAAAATTTAAACATAGTGTAGTATTGATCTGTTCATAAGGTTTTAAAATTGTACTGCACTTCTTGGATAATTTATTGTAGTAGCATTTTAAAGTCAGGTAAGCTCTGCTTTTGTGCTATAGTCTGACAGTTTAATCAAGATACAAATTTAGAAACAAATCAGCACTGTCTTTTATATAGTGCCTCTAAATCCATGGTAATTGGTACCAGACCTTGGTAAAAGAAAAGGATCGCCCTTTCATGCTACCAATACCAGTGGGTGTTGCTCCACAGCTGCATCATATAAGATGAGAAGATGCAAGAAAAATTAAAGGATCCCCACATGCATTTTTGTGTAATATACCTTTTCCAGAGTACAAGGTTGGTGGAAAATTCCCTTGAATTCAGTTTGTTCCTACAGTAAATAGAGCCATATGCTCTGCACACTTTAACTCTTACCTTTTGATAGCACTGGGTAATTCTAAGTCAGCTTTCTTGACTTTGTATTTTGAAACATTTAACAACTAAGAAGCCTGTACTTAATAAAATCAGAATAGGGAGGGTTGCTTAAAAGTGCTGCTGGTGCATTTGGGTTATATTGATGTAAAGTAGCTAATTTAGGACTCTCTAGAAAGGCCTATTTTGGCTAGTTTTGTTATGTCAGAACGCACATTGCAACATGAACTACGGTGCCGTTTACATTCCTGCTCTCTCTGTGCTTTGAGTATTCATGCTCGGAGCATATACAAGCTATATGAGGCTGTACACTCTGGCAGCACAGATGGAGTATTCTGTCATTAGGACTGTTTGTTGCCGGTTGGAACACACAGCATATTTCTACCGTGGCATCAACAGTTTCTAAGAACTAAGGTCAAAATAAACAGGTTGCATTGGATACAGGAACAATCTGGGAAACAACTTAAAATTCCTGTTTAGGCATAAGCATATTCCTAGATACGTGGGTATAAAGGCATTTTTATAGCAAGGTTTTGTCTTAATTTATGCTGGTGTATACAGATTAGCATCGATTTGTATGAATACAGTTAGGAAGTTTTGTGTGGATGTTGGTATATGCATGCAGCATTGACCATATTTTAAATAAATGAGCAGTAATTTCTCCTAGCAAACGTGTAATGTTTTAGTAAAGTGAAAGTGATGTCATAGCACACATTTAAAAAAAATCTGTTTTAGTTGGGCTTTGGTCTCCTCTGCAAACGCGGATGTCAGTAATTGCACCAGTGCACACAGTCCCTTTGATGTCGATAGGATTCTTTACAGGAGCAAAGCTGGGGTGCTGACAGACAAGCTCTGGCAAACCTTGAAGTGGTTTAAGTTGTTCCTGCCCTAGACTCCCTACCCCACCCTTTCACTAGGGATTAGTGCTTCCTCAGCAGAATTTGCAGAAGGGAGTATGAGCCCACACCTTAGCAGCCTCATTGCAAAACCCACAGGTTCAGCTCAAACCCTGCAAAATTCATGGCTTTATGCTGCTGGAGCATGCATCGGTCTGCGCTTGCTGATTCAGCATGGAGAGCCATAATCTCCAGCAGCTAGGAGGAGCATACCACTGGGAAAAGTGACTTAGATGTGTGACCACATCTAAGATCCACCACAGCACAAATGTCAGTGTCCCTTCTTTCACGTGCAAGTATTTACAGGATCAGTCCTTACAGAGACTCAAATTCTAGGTGAAATTCTGTCCCCAGAGGGATGAACAGTGTTTTAGCCAGGGATATTAGTGAAACCATAGTTTCATTTGCAGTGTTTAAAAAGCCAACACATTTTTATGCAACAGGACAAACACTTATGATTGTTTTGGCTTGAATAGGGACTTAAACAGTTTTGCTTTCTGTCAGAATCAGCAACAGTCGCTTACAAAGGTTTATTCATATTTGCCTAGTCACTATTCATTTATATTCAACGTAACTCTCTCTTACCTGTTTATTGAAATGCAGAAACATACATGCATGGCAGACTGCTTGAAGTTAGAAGCTGTTACTTTTTGGTGCGAGGGTTAAATGTGACTCAAGTTTCAGTGGTTAAAATTGAAAACATAAAATGGTTATTTTTTTCCTTTTCAGAAATGAAATGTTACTAACCTTTATGGCACGCATAGTAGCAAATAGTTAATAGGGATGTGTTTTGTGGCAGAATTGTCAAGAGTTGTCAAGAGCATTAAGAAAATTTATAGGACTAAACTAGAAAGATGTATTTAGTTCTTTAAAAGTAAAAAAGAAAGTCTCCCCAAATTCGCCATTGCTACCAGTTTACTGCCATTGCCATTCTTACCTCTTTTGTTAAGGGTTCAGCGTTCTGTGTTACAACCAGTATAATAATATCATCCTTTCTTACCTCCCACCACAGTAACCAGTAACGGGGAGAGAGCTCTTCTAGAAAACTTTTTATGAGCTGATCTTTTTGTCTTGGCCATGTTTTCTTTGTTCGTGTTTCTCTGCTCCATGTACCCTTTTCCCCCATGCACACTGTGTATGCAACAACATTTTTTGCACCCTTTACAATGACAGGTCTTGTACATCATTCCTCATCCGAACCCACTGGCTCTCCTGCTCACAGGCAGCTCCTCGGTCTCAGGATCCTCACTGACTGTGAATGCAGCTGGGAACACGGCCTCCCTCCAACTTTTTTGAATCTGGCTCTTGGAGTCCAATGCAGATGGTCTGTACCTTATACATAATAAAGAGTTTTTCTTCTGAGGCAGGCTTCCATAAATGTAAGAAGCAGACACTCTGTCTAGCTTAGACTTGTGTTTCTGTATTTTTTTCTAAGTGAGCCTTGGAGACTTGTTTGGGACTTCTTAATAGTTTATGGAGCTCAGTAGCATCTTGGTGCCAAAGGTAGAAACCTGTTTTGTCCACTTGATTTTTTTCTTAGGGAAAAATATACACATTAGCAAAACGAAGCTGGGGCACAGATAGACAAAGAAAAAGAAACAAAACAAAAGCAGTCCAGGAACTGATGAAAATCATTGTAGTTAGGAAGGTGTCTTCTAATAAAAGTACAGCAGGTTTGAGCTTACTGTGTTTAGAAACACTTAGGGGTGGCCTGCTTGGATTTTGTATTTTGTAGGAGGAGTTGGGTATTCTTACTTTTTATTTTTTTTGAGTTCCACTCTGCACTATGTTTAGACTTCAATAATAAGCTATGAATCAAGGTCTACCCAGATCTTTAGGTAAGAGCCAAACCAGAGCATTTTCGAATCAGGTGGTTGCAGCTCAACAGTCTTCGTTCCCAGCTTATTTGTATATTGTCATATTTGCATTTTCAGTCTCTGTATTATAATAGTCATGCAAACAGGTACTTGTGTAGTGATCTATTTAATAGGTCTTGCTGTTCATATGCTGTGATTTTCTGTTGTGTGTGGAAGCTGCCTGCCTGCAAAGCAGTGTGCTCTGGGAGCTGAAAATGTAGAATGCATGCAGGAAAAAATAATGGATGCATGCAGGAAAAAATAAACATTTAAACCAGTAGTTTTAGCAGCTGATTTGACCTCTACAGGAAATGATTGTATAGGATAGTATTTCTTGAAAAGATAGGGAAAAACAACCAGAACTAAGTTGGATTGTGATGAGGCAAAAAATTTTACAGGTATTTTGTTCCTTCTCTGTTTTGCATCTTGATGCTGTAGGATTACTCATTAGATAGTAACAATTACAGTTCAGAATCAACTCATGGATTTCAGAGCATTTGCTGAAATACTTTGGGATTCAAGTGCCTGAAAGAATAGTTCTCTCAGAAAAAATGCAGCGTTGTCAGATAAGACTCTCATTTGGAGTGTCAGTGCAGGAGCTCTAAGGAGTGAATAGAGCAATTGAAATCTCCTCGGTAGAGGTTAACTCCAGAAAAGATGCCAGGTGGGCAGTGGTAATGAGCAACACAAAATGATGACAGGATCCTTCAGGCATGGAGGGACCTCAGGAGGCCTCTAGTTGAGCAAGCTGAGGAGTGACAGAAGGCCTATCGGGGCATTGCTGGGCCTCTCACATGCAGGTCCATGTGATTGTTGTAGCCAAGAGAGGGTTAGTGGCTGCAAGACAAAGATGCTGTTCTCGCCCTGCATGCCTAAGCTATATTGGTATTTTTGCTGACCATCTGCTGGAAGCAATAACAGGACCTGGCACTATTGCCTGGCCTTGTCTTGGTCTTCACATTAGGTTCCTGGGTTAACAATGTAGCTTTACTGATTTCAGGTCTGTAGCCTGGATTCAAAAATCATGACATAGTTTAAAAGTTGTAAGATGTTAACATTTCTTTTAATTTGCTGGGTGTTTTTTGAGTGGCTGAGATGCATGGTTTAAGAATTAAACCCCCCTTAACAGTGAGGGTTAGAGATATATTTAGCCTTAAAAATTGCCGTGTTTTGTAATTGCATAACTGCAGGAGACGGGTCTTTAAGAACAATACCAAATACCATGAAATTTATTTCATTATAAAATTAAGCAACACTTATAAGATCAAGGGTCTGATGCTTTTCTGTTTAGTTGAAACTTTTGTAAGGCAAATATTCATCTAATGAGGATTTTTTCAAATCGTGAACTATGGCTAAAGTTCTAAAATGGTAGCTGCTGTTATGTGCTCATCTTCTTGGCACAGTAGTTAAGGTATACAGTAATACTCAGGGACACAAAATTGGAAATATGAATTGAAATTAGTCACCCTGCCACTATATAAATTGCGTGGCAAGAATAGCAGCATCTAGTTTCTATAGAAAAGTATGTTTCTATAGAAAGTTATATGTTTCTGTATTATGTGTAGGTACCATTACATTTAATATTTTATATTTTAAACATATAATTTAAATATAAGAATGCATTTAATTTTATCATATATGTGGGTCCCTCAGCTGTCCATGCATCTGTGTGAGCAGTGTGACAGGAATTCCTTTCTCTGCAAGGTTTGAATCATCTGAGATGATGAGTTTCCACATACACACTGCAGATGGGGATGAGTCTCCCACAGCACGCCAGGCTTGGCCCCTCTGGCAAACTGCAGAATGGATTTTGGATTTTTACCTAGATAGTAGCCTTGTGGAGGAGGCCTTTCTCTCGTTAAAAAGCATGATTGTTCTTCAGCCGTTAATTAGTTTTATCTGGAGCTACGTTCAAGCCTGTGATGTTGATTCCATCTCTGGCTTCCTGAATATATCCTTAGGATATCGTCCTTCGGATATCTCCAGTCTGAATTTACGGACTGCACGGTTACCAAGCGAGGTACTGGCACTGTCTGAAACACAGCTGCTCTCCATGCTGGAAAACAGCCCTGTAAGAAATAATCCATGGCATGTCTGAGAAATGGTTATGTTACTCCTATGCTGGACAATTCATCAGATCAGATTTACTCTGTTATTTCTCAGACTACGTGACTTGTAAGTCAAAAAGCAGGTGTCTATCCTTTTCATGTCGCTGAAATGCGTGGGGCATACAGTTCAAAACAATTCTGCTGTCCTGCTTTACAATGCAGATAACTTCTTTTCTTTTACAGTTTGCCTCACTGTATAGAGAGCAGTTTGAAATATATGTGCACGCTGATTGATCTGTTGCATTTTCCTCAGTGGTGCAGGGCAGCCTCCTGACAAAGGCTGTCATTCTGTGCAGTGCGATCACGAAGCTAATGGATTAAGATAGAGAAATATCTAGCAGTGTGATGATAAAAAGGACACAAAAAGAATAAAATCTTTGTACAGAGAGCTGTTTGAGAATTGCTGCCCTTGCACAGTTCAAATGTGTGCGCTGGAGAACGTTATGCTTTCCTGCCTACACTCTGATACACTCAGTTTTTAAAAATGGGTGTTTCTGTAAAACTTTCATTCTTAGATTTGCATTTTGTACTTATCTCTTCATATATATATGAGATATAAATGCAGCGCACAGGTATCCTTTTTATGGCTAACATAAAAGCAGGAAGAAGAAAACCCTTATAGACATTTGCTGATTCAGTTGATACATATTTCCATGTTTATGCATGGTGAAATTTTATTTTATTTTTTTTCAGTGCCTGGATGTAGCTTCCCTGTCAGTGTGAAATCTACAGCAGCAGAACTACAGTTCTGAACTGAAAAAGCTCTTCCTCATCAGAACCATCATTCAACATGCAGGAAGAAAGTATCTGAAGAGAAGTTTCCTATTACATCATCTGCAGGACTCCCAGAAAAATTTTTTTGCAACTTGGGGTAAGATTATAAACAAAACAAAACAACTTAGTTGTAAAGTAGAAGCTGATAGGAAGTGTGAAGGTATAATCTAGAGCAGAGAATAAGATACTGTTTGTAGATTGACCTTTGTACTGAAATGTCTTTCAGAGCAATTCCATATAAGAAAATTTTCATGTGGTATTTCTTCATATGATGAAAACAGAAATAACAATAAGTCCAAGTTTATTACCAGGATTACATATATATATTTGAATAAGTGTTTTATTTGCTATTCAAAAATGAAAATATACATTGTGTTTTCTCTATTTTTATGGTATATTTCGAAGTACAGAAATACTGAACTACAAAATACAACTTTTAGTGTAAGTATGGAGAGCATGAATCTCTAAATAATACCGTAAATTTTGGTTTGCTTAGCTCCTGAGAAATAGCTGAAATTTTTGCATTTCATGCAGTTAACATCAGTCTCATTCTTAGCGTTTTTGTTTTGTATTCAGTGATAATATCCATTATCTTACATTTGGTGAATTAAATTATGATAGAATCATATGATAATTCTTCTGGTTTATTTGCTTATTGCAATATCAGTCTGAGGTGTCATCAGGATACCTTCTCTATGACTGTAGTACATCACATGCAAAACATTTTCCAAAGGATAGTAGTACTTTCTCATATACATGAATCTTTCTTCTGCTTCTGTTTCAGATCATATACATATATATAAAACAATAAAATTCATGCCAAATACTTTGTTGTCTAAATGTATACAGTTCTTAATACTGCAGGCATTTACATTCATGGCAGTATAACACATAATGGAATGCTCACTTTATAGCTTTAGGAGTTTGGCTAGGGCATACAAACAATTTATTTTTCATTTGTTTGTAGCCAGACAAGTTTATAATTAAGACAGTAGTGGGCATACACATTCCTGCAGCCTTTGCATCTCATCTTTCTTGCTGACATCAAAGGGAATATTTGTGGTAGAAGACATTGCAGTTGGTAATAAGTGTTTGTGGGAGAATCAATAGTGTGATGATCCTTTCTTGTAATCTGGTTATCCTCTACCCCCTACCATCTGTATGCCTACAATGAAGGAAAAGCATGCTTGCATTTTTGTTATCATTCCAAATGCTGTAGATAAAAATGATAGCTGTACACCGGTACCACGTTCTGGGCACACCCCAGACCACCAGAGATATTAAGGAAAATATGCTTATATAAAAGCACATTATATTAAAAGACTTACATGACCATTACAGCAGTGTCTGATTTTTTAGAAAAGTGTGGTGTGAATTTCTCTTTTGCTTATGAATTTGTTGCACTGATTGTTGCCTGTATGGTCCAACTATAGATTAAATCAAAAACAGAATAAAACTGGAAGTGAACAGGAATCTTGACACACTTTGTTTAGTACAGGAGATATAGGTAAGTGAATACACGTGTGTGCATGCCCATGTATGTATAAATATATAATGGTTTGGATTCACGGTGTCTGAGGACAAAACCCTATATGTAACAGGCCTTGTACCTTAATGGGTTGTGCATCTTTTGCGTCAGTACTGACACAGAGGTCAGTAGAAATACTGGTCCTGGATTGTCACTGGTGTGCAAGAAAGAGGGTTGCTAGCAATACCGTTTCTCTAAGGGCCATTTGAGTCTATGATTTGATTCCACCACTGCTTGGCCCTAAACAGCATGTATTTGTTGGCTGTGAGGATCATGTGTCTGCAAAACCTAGGGATGGTTTTTGGGGCTTGGATCTCTACTCGAGAGGCACTGTGGAGTTGAGTTTCAAGGCTTGGAAATATTTGGACAGAGTAGTGACTTCTGTTGATGAAATGTTATCAGTTTGATGATTTCTCTCGGTCTGTGTCCTGAATTATGTGCCAGTGATGTTAAACAGCTGAGATTTGTGTCCCCCTATATTTTACACTGAATTTAATATATAAATAGCTCACCATAAGTGTATGATTATAAACCAAAAAAAAATGGATAGAGAGGAAAAACAGTCCAATTAAGAGGTTCATTGTTCTTATTAAAAAAAATAGGTATTACTGACACCTGTGATGTACATAAGTCTAGTAATATATGCATCTCTTCAGAAATAAACCTCAGAACAAATTGGAATATCAGAAACTAGATTGCAGTCTTTTAAAACTTGATCCTTATATGTTTATAATGAAGTGATCTATTACAAGAACTCTAATGGCATGAAGTTTTGTTAGTGTCTGCAAATTAAGGTTCATTCTCTGTGGAAGAAATGTACCTAATGCTGAAAGGAGGTAAAGCCCAGTGATACTGCCACAAATAATTAAAATAAATTTACCAGCAAACCATCTGCAATTGCTACGGCAGATGCTAACTTGTTGAGCAGTAGAGTAACACTCTCTCTCTTTGTGGTTATTTTGTATCACAAATTTCTTAGTAATAATCTAGTTTCTTCCTGAAAACTAACTGCTGTATATTTGGATAACTATCTGACAATCAATACTCTTGTTACTTTCTCATTCTGTTGGTTCTCCTGATTTTATTTTATTTTTTGGAACATAGCTCAAAAGTCTTTTAATGCCTAATGAACTTTCTTCAAACACACTTCTGCTGGATGCTCTCAGGGGAGGAGAAACTGTTCTCCACACTCCAGGTTTCCTGGTTGGGTGCAGTTGACTCTGTCAGCAGTACTGCTGATACTGCATTGCTCCATATAAAAATAGAAAGCACAGTCAGTAAGTCCAGTCTTATCTCACCTGTTGCAAAGTGAGAAATGAGGCATTTTGAAAACAGACGCAAACCCAGATTCAGTTTAAGTTTGCTTACTCTAATTTCTCAGGTTTTTTACTGAGGGAGCACAATGTTCTTAAATGCTCAAACCAGGAGAAGGGAAAGGCTGACTGAAATAAAGGCAGCAGTCTCCAATATATAGCTACTTTTTCTGTACATTGTGCCAGTGGAAGAGGACCCTTAAGAAAAAGTGGCTGAGCTATAGTTAACTTTTAAAATAAGAGATTTATTTTGAAGATTCAAGGAACAAAAGGAGCTTGCAAGATGTAAAGTAAAAAGGTAATGAAATTCGCTATATAACCAGAAGAAAAGAAGAAAGGCAGTTTGCTTTGAAGTATTTTGGTATCAGTCATATTCCTTCTTTTATTTTCTGTAAAACTTATCTTTTTATAAATTATCAAACAGTACTGAGAGACTGAAAATATTACTTGAGTACTTCCAATAATTTTTTTATATTAGTAATTAATGAAATGGAATTATTAAACAAACAATGATTAGCATATATGAATTCTCATCATTGGAAACTACATATCAACCTAAAGAGGAATATGAGGTAGATAAAAATCAAACGTGTATATATTTATATTTAAAGCACTAGATATAATTTCTGCGTATGGAATGAGGTGAGGTAGGTGATTTTTTGCCACCTACCTCAAAAAGCAGTCGTAGATGGTTTATTAGGAACTTTATCTTTGCTCTCATTTACCTATCAGTGCCTAGCACTGACACTTACTTCAGATAATCTGGGTCGTAAGAACCACCCAGAAGCTAGTCTTTAATTTTTCCTTTACTTTCAAGCTTTGATAAGATCAAAAGTAAGCTGTCTTCATCTGGCCTGAGAAAGAGGGACAGTTTAAATGTGCTTTTAAGAAACCAGCTTTAGACGCTGGGTAGGGCTCTAACTATATTGAGGTCATTATCATTCTGCTGTCTTGTTTTTGAAGACGCTAGACCATTCCAGCCTGATGTGACTTATGTGGGACTGTAGCAATTCTTGAGATTGAGAGGATACTAAGAGGGGGTGGTTATGTTGAAGATATTGGAGCCTTTTTGCAGGTGGTATCTGGTTTTCTTCGATTAGATCTAGACGTGATTTTCAGGATATGCTTTGTGTATATTTTTAATGAATTTGTTTTTAATGGTTGAGAGCTGCTTTTGCTAAGTGAATGCTCCAGACTGCATGGCATTGCTGGAAAGTAAACTTAAGGGCATGTTATTTCTGAAGTAAATGTGGAACTGCCATGGTCAGAGATGCACAGACTGCTCTAAATTCACAGGTTCATGCAGCACTACTGCTCTGACTACAAATACCGATTATAGGATAATAGTGTAAAGAAAGTGCAGCATGTTCTTTTCCCATTTTTAGATACAGTTTAGCGGCTAGAAATGAAATTAATGCCATTTGTGGACGAGCTTCACAAATTGGAAGTGAGTCTGCTAAAATGGTTGACATAATCAGAAGGTACATCTATAAATCTGATTTTTTACAACCCAGGATCAAGGAATTATCTGGCTTTTCTCATGTTTTTCTGATTTCAGTTCTCTTGAGGTGGGCATTGTTGGGCAATGAAATTATGTGTCTACAAAGATCAGATTCAGTAAACTGGCCACAATAAAAATTATTTATAAATAAAATAATGAAATATTAAACATTTTTACATTCATACTAGAATTAATTGCAACAATTTTTTCCAAGACTCTAGAATGAGGCACTGGAACTGACATAAGTTGCTCTGAGTATTCACTGGATTTAAAATTCTTGCTATTTGGATTCTGTCATGAAATGGCTGGCATCTCAACAACAATGACAAGTGTGTATGTTGGCAAGGAACAAAAAATGGTGGTGCCTCTGAAGTTTTGCAGGAAGTATACTGCCTGGAGATGGTAAACATTTGAGCTGTTACTAATGCCATTCTGTTGGCTGTGTTGCAGCTAATTTCTAAAACAAAGAAATTCTACACATTCTACTTGGTAATAAGAACTACTGTATTTGTTTTTTTCAAATGTCTTCTGACACTGGAGTTTTCATGTGCCCGCTTCTTTTGTTGTTCTTTTGATAATAAAATAAATCTGACTACAAGCTCTCTCTGCCTTTAAACTGAAGTAGGGACTGCTTGAAAAAGCATGACCCTCCTAAAATTTTTCCCCTCTAGAGGAAATGTCTGATTTTTCGTTTGTCTTTGATCCCATCTCATCAGTGCAATTTTAATCCTTCAAACAATTGAGTCTGCAGTTCATTATAGTGCAAGACCGGAACCCTTCTATTATCATATTTTTAGCAACAATTATTTTGAGCCTTCAAATTGCATTTGCAAAATGAAAGGCCTGCATCAATCTCAAATCTTAGCCCTTAAAATCTGCTGTCACTTATGTAGGAGAGACACTGGAGGGTTGAATCCAACACCTTTGTTCTCCTCAGAAAAGGCCAGTTAGATGTGAGCTTTTTCTTGTTTTGGCTTGATGATATTTCTCAGTGGCTAAGTCAAATTAAGCATACAGTAGCCTCTCAAAACCATATCCATTCTCACATCTTTGTTTTCAGTATTTCAACTTACTCTCTAAAGAACATTAATCAGAGTTTTTTTTTCTTTGAAACTTAGCATGTTTACTGACCTAAGAATGCTGTATTTGCTGTACTGTGTCATGCCTTTGGGGGGTTAAGTGTGGCACATTTTGATGTGCTGGGTGTCACGGGAATGGTAATGGCCACCTCCACATCTGAAACCAGAGCCCAAGAGTGCTGTGAGGCTGTGCCTGACAGGTGCACACTTGGTTCAGCAGAGCTTCTTAGCTGGAGGAGGTGAGGTGCTCAGTACCTGTGGATCGACTCAGCCCAGTAGGAGGGATCGAAGCGGAGCCCTCTTCCTTATGGGTTTTACCATCTTCTCTGAGCAGAGCTTCTTACTGTTTTTCAGAGCTTATATACTTGATTGAAACATAATTTGCCTTCTGCTTATGGAGCTCATATGCTCTTAGAGGCACAAATTAATGGGGAGATAGGTTGTCTGCTGCAGAGTTGAGGAGCTGTGCTGCAGAAAGGAAATCATTTTGCTAGGTGATTTGTTAGGCTTAAGAAATGCTTCCAGAAAATTTCAAGAAAGGATGTTTACCTGCAATTGGGACTGACTGTCACATTTTCTTAGGAAACTCTCCATTAGACAATATTGAAGTTTCCTTAACCATGGTCATTATGTTTCTTTTCATAGACTTCTAATGTTTTACTTAGAGAGGAGGGAGGTGAGGGAGACTTCAGAAGATTTGGAAGTTTTTGCCAAGCTTGTCAAAACAACCTCCTGCCACTGTGGCTGTGGCAACCCAACTGGAACTTGGAAAGAGGAGCACAGTTTGCCAGTTAGAAAATGTGGAAATTTTATTCTCCTTGCACCTGAGTGATATACCTATGTATTGTATGTGTTAAAGCTCTCAAAATATCTGTATTAGAGAGAGGCTGCAAAGATATGGAGTCCTTATGTTACTTACCTACCATGCTGTGCACGGAAGGATGGTTAGCATCAGGCAAGCTACGAAAGACCCACAGAGAAGAAAAATCTGATTAACAGCACGTAGAAGTGGGCTAACGAATCCCCTGCAAGGAACTGGACCATTGGGAATACTAAACGTTCAGACCAAGAAGACTTCATACATATATGGGAAACTGTGGCTGTTACATGACACCAACAATGGGAATAAAAGTGGCAAAATGCAGGTATGGCTTTTTTTATATATATTTCCTTAGGATAAAATGAAGGAGTAAAATAAAATCATTGGGAGTGAATACACAAACTCTGGAACAGCTGAGAAAAATATTTGAGGAAAATATACAGCAAGGTAGCAGCGGGATACTTTTCTCTAAATCCCAAAAGCCTGAAGCAGAGGAAAGGATAGATACTTGCATCATGGAGCTGAGAATTCTGGCATCCACATGTAACTTTAGAGACATAAAAGATCTCCTAATTAGAGACAGGATTATTTGTGGGACATGTGATTCCAGTTTATGGAAGGAATTGCAGAGAAAAAGACATCCAACCCTAGAGGAATGAATCAAAAAACAAGAGCAGCTTAACTGTCCAGGGAAGGGAATAAAACAATGACAGCTACTCCTGCAATGTGCTACATACACTCAAAGTGAAACCAGGAGACATGACAGAGATAGGCACGTGGAAGACGCCACTGTGGTAGTGCACAGGTACTGTCTTTTGAACAGATACTGGAAGGAGTGTGGAAACCATCCCTACTCAGGCCTTAGTGCTGCATGCAGCCTTTTCTGTGAAAAAGTAGCTGCACATGCAGTTATGGAGAGATTGCCAAGATACGGGAGAATATCTAAAGCAAGACGTAAGTAAATTCAACATCTTGTAGCACATGTCCACTGCAGAAAGGGCAAGCTGCCTCATATTTTTTCAGCTACTGATTGCAGCAACTGCATTTGCGCTGTGTTACTTGATCAGCAGCCACTCGACAGCAGTAGGAGCATGGAGCTTGCAGCGCTGCTGCTGCAAGTCACAGCACTGCTCCTCTGTGCTGAGGAGCAGAGGGCACGACAAGTGCTACCACGACATGGTGAGGCAGTGGGGAAATGAAGGCAGTGAATGATATGGGAAAGGTTTGAGGGAACAGATTCACAAGAGTGTAACTCAGCAGTGAGCAGCAGGACTGTGGCTCATGTATGGCTGACACCTCGTGGGCTCTTCCACCCTCAGTCAAAGACAAGGAGGTCAAGAGCAAAGCCAACGGGCATTGCAGTGGGATACAGATGATAGTTTTGGAGTTCGGCATGTATGAAGGAGTATGAAATCAAACTGGTCAAGGTGGGCTGGTGGTAAAGGCCAGCTTGTAGGTGTCTTTTGGTTAGCAGCCCCTGGCCTGGCTGGTAACCAAATGCTTGCTTGAAAGTTACAACAGCAGCTGTCAGAAGGGAAGTTGTGGTGACCTGCCTACAGCTTGGAGAGGACAAGTAGGAAGATAGTGTTTGAAAGAGGCACCAGGAAGTTTAATCTGTTTGAGCATGACCTGAATGTTACCCCCATTTGCTGTGTTTCTGCATGCCGTTCTCTAAAGAAAAGCCAATTATATTTTGGAAGAATAGATGCCTCTCATGTTGTTATTCATCATGTGGTACATGAAACACTAACAACAACCAGAAATTGTGAGTTAACCTTGTCCTTTCATCACATACGGTCATCTTAATCCCTAGACTGGTGACTGCTCAAAGCTGCCTGAAAATAGTTGGGCCCCAGACAACTAAACTTTTATACCTCAGTACAAAAGGAGCAAAGAAGATGAGAAGGAAAAATGATTGTCTCAAGGGACGCAGCATAGTGGTTTGAGTAGTTCTGCTTAGAAAGTCACTTGTGGCTTTTATAATGAGGAACTTAAGGTTTGAATTTCCAGACTTATTAGCTGTACATTTGTTTATTTTTTATTAGCTTAATATACTGTGTGCCACATTTTCTTTGGGGTATTGAGTCAAGTGATAGATTGATCCAGTTTAGCTCTAAATGCGTGTGCTTTCTTTTCCTTAAAATTTTGAGCAGATATGTCTCAAATTTCCATAATGACTTTATTTTGTGCCTGTTAATTTTTGGTACAGCATCTAATGTTTTCTGTCAAGTTATCTTTCTGAGAATGTGCTTCTGGCTAATGTAGAAGGGTAATGTAGTTTTTGTTTGTTCTCTTTCTTGAGCAGTGAGAATTGGAATTGACTTCTTAGGTGAGCAGACACAATTAAACCACCTCAGTCTACAAAAGGATCACTGGGAGTTTTCAGCCCCAGAGCTCTCTGCTCTAATAGGAAAGAAAAACAAGTTTTAAAAAGTCTGAGAAAGGCATGGCTATTAAGCTAATACAGTATACTTCATCTAGCTGCTAAAAACCTTGACTGTTAACAGTGATTAAATATAATTGCATCAATAGAGGTGTTGTTTAAAAAATATAATTTAAAAAAAAAATCACCCTGAGCTTCGTTAGAAGCTATCTTTAGGAAACCCCGATTCCTTGAGTTTAGAGAGCTGTATGTAATATTGGAGTTTGATTTTGGGTAGTGCTTTGAAGTTTTTTTTTAACCTAGGAATATGTAGAAAGAATAAATAAACCATAGCAGAACAAATACACATTTCTGAAGTATTCTGCTAGGTTTCATTATATATCTGCAGTACATGTGGTATTTTCAAAAAGAAAATTGTGCATAAAACTGAAAAGTTAATGGAAAAATACTCAGACATCTTAAAGCTCTGACCAAATAATAAAGATATTTGGAAGAATAAACAAACAAACAAACCACCATGTGCCGGATAAAATTTTCATTGAATGGGATGGAAGGGCTCCCATTACTTTCAGTTAAAGCTATTGAATTCATTCATCAGCCTGCACATTTCTAGAAGCTATTTGATATTACTTGATATGTAAAGGAATCAGTTTATTTCACAACCTGCAAAACAAAGTTTAAAATCTTTTCCTTTTTTCCACAAATTTAAAATCTGAGTTCTGTCATGTACATAACTCTACAGAGTCTTCCAGAGGTGGTACAATTTCTCCAAATGTATGTGCTCTGAAAAAGTTCTTCATAGACAGTATGATGTTAACAAATTAATCAGTTTGGGTATTATGCAGAATACCACATGCTCTTATGTATCCTTGGAGCTGAAGTGGATATTTGCAGATTTAGTTTTATTGTACAGATCGTAAGAAATGGATGTAAAGTGAAAGGGGACTGTAAAACCTCCTTCAGCAAAATACTTAAAATTTATGAAATAATCTAATTCTTACTCAGTTTTGTCTCTGCCAATGTTAAATATTACTGCAAGTATTTATTGCAAGAACCTCAGTTACTACTAAGACAAAACTATAACAGTGAGCCCTGTTTGCTTAGGGAAATCAGATACTACAAATGTGTTCCAGAAGAATAATCATGTGTTATTTGTGGGTATTCAAGAGAAGCAATAATTTTTAAATAGAGAATGCTATTGATAATGTTTTTACTGGGAAGCACTGTAAAAATGTATTTAGCTATTTCCCTAAAACACCAGAGTTTTATGTCCACATCTTGAGGTGGCCTGGGGTGAGGTGCTGAACTAAAGTTAACCATTGATAAGTCTTTTCCAAATATAGGCACATTCTGCTCTTTAAATTATTAAAGATATTAAAAACAAAAAAACAAAACACATGAGAATGTATTGATACTTAGGGCATCTAATGAAATGTTCAAATATAACTGTGTGGATACCAGATAGATGTGCGCTATACAAAATAGAAAGATAGTGTGGATGATGAAAAATGAGTCCCTTGTGAATTTATTATTCCTATTCTGCTTAACTATTAGCCTTTTATTGTGAGAATCTCACTGTGGAAAAATATTTTTATAATCTCTGTTTGGCATTTTTGGTCCTCATGCAATTTTGATTCATAAGTTGAAATCCTGTTTCCATGGAAATCGGCTGAATTGTTGATCAGCTTTGGATTTCTCCCAGAAATCAAGGCAATGGGGGACATCACCTAGACTGATTCTGTCCATAATATTGGCCACAGTATTTAATCTGTTATGGCATACAAATGAGAGCTTTTTTCTAAGGACAATATATGTCTATCTTCCCAAATGCATCTCTAACAAATTCTCTTGTATCAAGAGAGACACGAATTTACCAAAAGTAGAGCGAATATACACGTACACACATGCTTAACATCCTGGCAACATACACAAAGTCAGAGGGGAAAAAAAATAACATGGACAGTTGCAGTCATCATCACAATTTATCTTTTAAGTTTCTACTATCAATCAACCTCATTTTTAGTGAGACTGAGTTGCAGATCATATCCTTTTTCTGTTCCAGACTGTTAGCGTATTTCAGAGACATGTTTGAATTGAAAGGGACTGATTGGATGCTTGCTGGACATAAACCTGTCTAGTTACCTTCCCAATATACCGAGTAAGAGGAAAAGCAACATGTGACCAAGATGTGACAAAAAAAAAAAAAATTCTTTCAGTTTTCTAGAAGAGAAAAAGCCAGCCAGCAATTTTAGGATTTGTGGGGAGACAGGGTCCACAATTTATCCTGATCACCTGGGTTAAAAGTTGATAGATGTGACATGATCAGGTAATACCCAACTGTCCCAAGTTCTCAGGAACATACCACAGCGATCACACAGAGCTGAGATCTCTCCATGTGTGTCCTGTGAAGACCTCGGGCAAGTAGAGTGAATCTACTCAGATGCTTGAACCTGACTTGTCACAGCATTCTCAGCACTTTTGACCAAAAGTAGTTGTTTGTGGGCAGTTAATGCCTGGTTGTAAGCATCAAGTGACTTCTTGTGTGACAGCTGTCAACAATTTCCTCAGTAGGAGCCAGCAGATCTGCCTCTTTTCTGTGCTGTCATTGCTAGTAATGGGTGTAGTTATTCTCTGATTACTTTCAGAACAGCTGAAATTACAATAAACACTTTACCTCTTGGAAAGGAGAAAGAAATCAGTGCTTGATACATAGCTTGAGGGGGGAGAGGGTTAAGCTAAACTAGTTTTAATTGTAATAGTAAGGAAAAGTGAACCTCAAGATGCCAGCTTTGTCATTCCCTTAGCTCAAACTCATAACTCAAAGAACTGGATGTAGTAGAAATCGGCTTCTGTGGAAAGGGTGGGAAAATAATATGATTTTTTGCTGCTTTGAATGTGTTCTGTTAGTCAGGCATTTGAGTGGGAGGCTGTCAGTGAAAACAGACCCTTCCCTGTACTGGAAATGCCAGGTGCTTTACTTAAGCAATATTCAGATTATGAATTTATTTCTGGCTTTCCTAATCTTTGATCCTGCCATTGAATCTGCAGGGGTGCAAAAATCCACCCACACAGATCTGATTTCCAAATCCTGGCCTTAATTATTTATGGTTTGGTTTGGACAAATTACTGTTCTCCTAGTAATAACCACAGTTATTACCAGAAATACAGAACTATCTAAAACGTATATACATTATGTATGTATGTACATATTTTTTAAGATGTTGCCTTTATTAAAGTGTTTTGAGGCTTCACTGAAATTCTCATTACTCAGTCTTGCACCATGCTGCTTTTCACCTGACCACACTGGCCTAGATCCATAGCAATTAATTTTCAGAAAAAAACAGCACATAATATTTATAACCCCAAAGCAGTCCTAGAACAAAAAGAAGAACATCTAGCTTTAGACACTGGAGAAAAGATCCTAGTGTTTTGTTAAACTGCAAATGGACCGTACTATTCTTTCTGCACAAAACGGACCCCGGATACGCACCTTTTATTTTTTTCAATATCTCTGGGTCCTGTTCATAAGACTAACTTATCTCAAGCTAGATGCTTTTCACCTGCGTATAAATTGAAGATGAATCCCTTACGGGAAAAACAAACAAAAACTTTTAACCAAGGACAGTATTTCATAAAACAAGAATGAAATCAGAATTTACTGAGCCTAGAAATGCCAACCAGGACCATTCTTACTGGAGTAAGGCAAGTTCAGTGACTTGTGTTTTTCTCAGGGTCATATTTTTCCCACTTTTTCCTGAATTTCTAATATAAAAAAAATGCTAATATATGTGCTGTAATAATACTTAGATATGGATTTCTAGCATGCAAGTGTTGCTTTAAATTTGGATTCTTTGTTTTGTCCCTTAATAGGCCTGGGCCAAAGAAATACACTGTCTTCAAATATTCATACTGTTGAACTATAGGGCTTCCTTCCAACCCAAGCCCAACCATTCTGTGATACGGCAAGCTAGGTAATTTCAATTATTCTCACTTGAGACTCACCTGAAAATTAGCAGAAACCTTCACATAATTCCTGTGCCTGCTTATAATCATGTAAAACTGAGTTATATTTGTAGTTAGAAACCTGAAACCCAGCTTTCAATGAGGTGCAGTCCAGGTACTCTAAAAAAAATTCCTATTCCTCAAGTAGCTTGTCAAGTGTTAGATGGATAACCAAACCTGATAACAGCTGGATATGTTTTCCTCTTTGTAAGATTTTGAACAGTTGTCCTCCTAAGTGGTGAGGTAAAAGACTTCTCTGTCACACGTCCTGTGTTCTTCTCCAAACGGGGAAACTGATTCTGAGGTTAAAGCAATGGGCTTGGGCTGGGGTGGCGAAGGCTGTGCTCCCAGCAGTACTACATATTTCCTGCACAGCCTTGTGTGGCCACTCATCTCTCTGTACCTTGGTTTCACCATCATGCTACACTATTAGTTTGTGGAAGATCTCATTGTTAGTGTTTGTTGAGCACATGGATGTTTTCAGGTGGAGAGCTGTAGAAATGTAAAATACCATTCCTGGGTATTCTTTGCTGCCTGCAATGCACTGAGAAATCACATGCAAGAAGACCATTTGCGATTTATGTAATGAGAGAGAAACATTATTTTGATTTTCATCAAGTTAGTGTGTGTTATAGGATCTGAGATCTCAGTCCAGTGCGTGACTGCTGTGGACTGCAATTCCAGTCTCAATGTCCAGAATACTTGCTAGAGTTACAGGCAATCTTTGTTTTGCACATTTTATTATTGAGGAAAAATAAATGTCAGTAAAAGTATACTAGAACGGGAAAAAATTTCCAGTAAAAATCATTTTTCATACAATTGGCCTATCTGAAAATTCTAGAACCTCACAAAAGACTGCGTATTTGTCTCACAGAAAAAAATGTATTTGCCTTTCAATAAACAGTATTTTCTGTAATTAAAATAAAGCATTAGCATTTTACCAGGTTATTAAATAATGCAAACGACTTTTTTTTTTTTTTCAGTACAGTTAATTCATATTTCCAAGGCATCTTTGTGCTTAGTACTTCTTTAAAAAAAAAATCCCAAGCTTTTGGAGTTGCTGGTTCCATAGCTTTGGTACTCTCTCGGCAACCTGTGGTGGAACTAGCTGTGTTCTAAGCCTAAAATACAGCTCTTGAAGAGATCCTCAGTTCTCTCCCAATGGAAAGGAAAAGTAAGCTAAATCAGAGGCTCTATTTAAGGGCCTTAATGATGAGAAGTCAGTTACACAATAGGGAAGAATTTTGCCCTTAATATATGCTTACGATATTATTTCCCTAAGTAACTAGCAGATTCTCTCCTGGGTTGTCATGGGTATTTAGGAGACTTTTCTTTAAAGATAGTGAGCCAAGGTTTAAAAATGACTAGCAGTTCTGGAAACATCAGTGTTGGGGAGCCTTCCAGAGGTTTCAAAGCATTCAGCTCTTCCTAGGAGTTTCACTGATGAGGTGTCTCAAGTTGGGATACAAAAGTCCGAACTTGTCACTTCCCAGCTTTTGGCCTCCATTCACTTTTTATAAGAAAGTGCCATAAATGTATACTTGCTCATTAACAAAAAGCAGTGTTTTCTATGTTTGTTTTTCACATTAAAAAATAGTCCGCATACATTTTTGTATGGGAAATGTGGGAAATGTTATACAAACAAGAAATGTTTCATATTTCAAGCTACGTGTAGATTATGGCTTTTCAAAATGTGCAGATTTTCTCAATAAATTAATCTTTTGCTATCTTTTGTTAGTAACTTTCAAGTTCTATCAGCTTCCAGCTAGAAAGCTTTATGATTATAAAGCATCAGAATTGCACCCTTTTAAACCAACAAAAGAAGGGTACACATCTGTAATAATAGTGTAATGACACCAAATTTATGCACATACGGTTTAGTATTATTTACCTAAATGCTTGTTCATTGGCACGTAGACAATTTCTTCAATACTTTATCTTCACATTATGTTCTGCAACACCACTCTGGCATCATTAGACATCCACCCGCAAGCATTTTAAAGATTTTTCCACACAGCCATAAACTTGCACCTTCCTCATTGAATGTAAAATCAAGTACACCTGTAATAACAAAGCAGGGGAATACTATGCATCTCTTCCTGGATGTTTAACTGCATTGCAGTAGAGCTGTGGTGGTTTGGCTTCACAGACTCAGTGAAATTAAAGGTCATGTCCTAATGTTATGTCTTCCTGTTTAAAATGAATAGCTTGTAAATGTTTATCTCAACTAGAAGTGAGAACGTGGTCTACATTTGTGCTCTCCAATTCCCATTTTGAGAAGCTGTGCTGAAAACCAGCTGCATAGCCTTTCTTGTCCTTCTTGGCCTTTCATGTCCTTCTCTTGCTATTAAACATCTATATCTTTGATTTCAGTTCTTTGCTGGGTTTCTTCCTCCTTGTGTTTGAATTTCTAGTTGAATCTTGAAGTAGTGCTGTCTAGATTTACACTGGGTTACACTGTTTTCTTCAACAAAGAACAAGAGAAAGAAAGAAATCCAGTGCAGAAGTACTGAGAATTCATGTACAGCGTCATATAGTATATGGTTTCTTTGTGTTCTGCCAATATGTATTTCAGTTTAAAATGTCTTGAGGCTGGTTGGTTCTATTTCTATAGAGAGAGGACCAAAGTATACAGTATATTGGCTGCCATTTTGCTGTTTTTGGACAGTCAGGGCTGCTTTCCATTTCCTACAATGTTCCAATATAACTAAATCACATATACGCTGTAATGGAGGCTTCTGAGACCTGAGGCTTCTGTAAAATGTAAAAGAGCAAAGTAGTATTTATACAGTATAATATTTTGATTTGCTAATGAGCTGTGAGGTGGGTGTTATCATGAACTACTGTGCAGCAAGAAAGGTTCCTAAAACATGCATCAGCTTACTCCATCTCCCAATCATTGCAGATAACACAGTGTTTAGTTTCTAATTAGACTTGTGTTGTGCTAATTCTCATGAGTAGTGTAAGTGATTGACATTCTGTGTTTTAGTGGCAAGTATTAGAGCAGCTGACTTCAACTCCATGATGAAGCTAGCATACAGCTGCAGAGAAAAGCAAGCCACTTGCAGAAGCTAATTTGCAAGATGAACACATACTGATTGATACAGCCTTATTCTAAGGGGGAAGGAGGAAATAAGGCACGTAGTCTTGAATTAGACTAATGATATTCTAGTCCTAAAAGGATTAAGAGAGGAATGTTTAACTGGAGAAAAAAAAAAATCCTATGCATAACATTTCACAAATTGTACATTTCACAAAATGTACTTTGGACAGTCCTTTGCAATATTTCTCAGGACAGACCAAACATTTTTCTTATTCCATGCTTCAGTCTGCTATATTTAAAATACAAATGGTATGTCTTAAGTCCTGTTTTCTAAACTTGTGAGTAATAAACATAACCTACAAGGCAAAATGTTGTGAACTGTTTCTTGAGGGAACATGCATAGGCATTTCATATGGCTAAAATTATTTCTGAGGGATTTCTGCTAACGTGATTACTCAGTGGCCATCTCAAGTGGGGAAATAAAAATAGCAATTTGGATTTGATATAGACCATCTCACTGAACTAGATGTACCTGTTGTACAGATTGTGTTATTGTAAGGTGCATTTTCTAACTTGCAGGTCTCTGGTCAAGTCCTAATCCCTTTGGTCAGATTCTAAATGGTAAGGTTGGCTTTTTCAAGTAATAATAATTGCATTCAGCAGTAATAAAAACTGTGCCTGTGGCTCTTGGATGCCATTCCTGTAGCATTTGAGTTTTTCACAGCCCTTGAAACCTTACTCATGTCAAGCACTGGAAGTGCCTTGTGAGGCAGGACAGTGCAGTTACTCTGTTTAATAGATTGGAGACAACTGGCTACGGTTAGCTCCCTTCCATGCATTACCATGACAGGCAAGGAAGGGGCTGCCTAGGAAGTGCCATTTTCTCAGGATGCTCACGCTGTGGCTTGCTGCAAATCCCATCTGCCCTCTCTGCATGTGGTGTTGGAGGCCCTTCCTGGAACAAGCTCCTTAGGTGGTTTACTGGTGTGAGGTTGCTGGTACAGTGTCACTGGAAGGGCAGATGGGACGAATGATGGCAGACTTGGACTCGCTGGGTTTGGCAGAGAACAGATCTATGGATTCAGACAGTCACATTATGGCTCAGATTTTCTATTTAAATAGTATTCTTTGTAGATTTCATCACCCAGTCTAGGATAAGTATCAGTAGTACCATGCAGCTATTAGGTTTTGAGAACTGCTAGGTGTGCACTAGAGGTTGCAAAGGGTGTGTTTTTACAAGTCATGAAACAAAGGTATCCATTTTTGTCTGGGTGCTTTGGCCTGCCAGTAATAATTTCTTTCAGGCTGTGTAAATAAAATCCCGATTTTGCTTTGTCAGTTTATGTTGGAGTGATTTAAGTTAGACTTGAAAGCCTTGACGATACCTTCGCTAGTAAAGCTTAATCACAAGGTAAGAATGATAAAATCTGTCATCTGCTATAAAAGGAAGGTGCAGGGTAACCCAAACCTCCCATTAATGTCCCCTCTGACCCTGTTTCTTTCTAGTGTCTATTTGAAAATGGAAAAGAAAAAAAAAAAAAGGAAGAAGAAGAAGAAAGCTGAGGACTGTGCGAGAGCATCAGGAAACTTGAAAGCAGTATTATGTGACATAACCATTCACTTGACCCAGCTATAGTCAACGAGTTTTAACTATACAAAATTACAGACTGCTAATGCTTTGTTATACTGAGTAAAGATCTGCTGCTACTTTCTTTGAAGATGAAACTTCTCTTGGACTTCACCTGTGGTGGAATCAGGCTTGCCACAAATCCATGTTGTAGATGAGGTCATTTGCTTATATTTCAATTACATTTTTTTCCAGTTTCTCTTCCACCACTGTTCTGTTAAAGTAGTAAGTACAGCTGGCTTAAGGGCTGTAGGCAGTGAAAGGGTTGGGGCATTAAAAATACAAGCTTTGGTTCCTTTTTCATAGACAGACAATTTTCTATATCCCAAGCGCAGTATTTTATGCTGCCCAAGGAAAAGGATATTGGTTGGTGCACTTAGAATAGCACAAAACTCATTCCAATGATAAAACTCCACCTATTTTCAATGGGAATTTGCAAGAGACACATGCTGTAGTTTCTCTCAGAGTAAAAGAAAGCTGCAAATCCATAATACCACGCAAATGAAAAAATGCATACATTCCCTTCTGGTTTTAGTAGAACTAGTTCTTTGATATATGTTTCAGGGAATGTGGAAGTGGTTGGTCACTGAAAACAGCTATAACAAGGATTTGCTGAAGCATCCCTATTTCTCCAGACAGATGAAGGGATGGTCTGTAAAACAAGAATTTGCTCTTTCTAGAAAGCCATGCCTGTTCAGTAACACATTGATGGAGAAAGAAGAAGCAATCGTGTCATGTCTATTCTATTTATTACCATGTCTTAAAATGGAAGGACATTGATGCAAATTTTACCTATAGAAATATACGATCCCCATAAGCAAAGCTTACAGTTCTTCTCTAAACTAGATATTGTAATGGAAAACATAAACGAGTCTGCTTTTGGCACCTTCTCTGACAAATCTTGTGTACTGTTCAGGTCTGGGCAGAGTGTGGGCATGAAGAGCATTCTCAAAGTAATCTCCACTCTGTTACCGTGCAGAGTGTGACTTCGATCAACTACAGCCTGCTCACTCAAATGCCTTTGTATATGTAAACTCCAGGTTACCCAGAAAGAATTGATGCTCTGAAGAGGTAACAGCTCACATGGCAATAGCTGTATCTCACTGTGAGCAATGAGCACTGTTACTCAGCTTTTGCCAGTTAAAGTCCTGTTTCTTACTGCTCTGCTTCTCCCTTGGCCTTCTCCGTGCGTTCCTCCTTAGAAGGCAAACTGTTTCCTGAATGTCTGGATCATAAGAGAGTGCAATTGTTTGTGAAGTAGATATACTGAAACTCTTTTGGAAGATGAAGAAGGATCTTTTGATATTACTGATGCAACGTGGACTTCTGTATGTCTTGGTGCCATATCATTTGCGTATTTCAGAGAGAAGCTGCTCTGTGTTTGGAGGAAGAGTCTCATAAACCTGTTACTCAGGCACTTACACATCATCCAGAGAAAGACATGAAGTGTGTTTGCATTCCCACCTGTTGGTGTTCTGAGTTTGTATTAGAGTTTAGGGAAGAAAGTACCACCTTCTCTTCCCACTGTACAAAATTGGGTGTTTCCTTCAATTTGGAAGGTGAGGTGTCAGCAACTGGTTCAGTATGTAATAATCACAAATAAATCTCTAAATATTTGCAATAATGAACTAATGTATCCTGAGTAAGGCTTGGGCAAAGCACAGATTGAAATGCAGAAACTTCAAGGAGGAGGTATCTGTCTTTAGAGTTTTCCCATGGGCTTCTCTACCACGAGACAGCAGAACTTGGGCTCCATCAGCAGCTGTTCTTTGTGCACCTACCACTTACTGTGTCTGAGAAGAGATGTAAAGGAGAACCCAACAGTGAAACTTCAGCATTGCTGTGGCTCGTATGAAGGGAAAAGCATGTAGATAAGTGCACCTTCCAGAAACCCACATCAGCAGCATGGCAGGAGAAAAAAATGTCTCTTGTTCTCTCCATATGGGATCATCCTTAAAATTCTTCAAAACAATGAAGCTTCTCTGCAAGCTGCAAAGAGCCCTAGGGCCTTGTCAGATGTTCTTGCACTTCTCAGCTTATTCTGTTGCACCTTGGTAGAGATAAGACCAATTATTAGATCTTCAGCTTTAGACTCCCTGCAGTTACTCAGTGCTCAGAGTTTTCATTATCCATCCTTTTCTACTCAAGCCTTACAGTTTACTTTAATGTGATTATATACCTGCTGCTAATGGCAGAATTTGGTTACAAGGAAAGGATAGGGTTTTGAACTCCATGGGATGTTATTGATGTGTAAATCATCAGATCTCTTCCAAATATGGTCCTCTCCAGAACTTTTCACAATGTATCTAGCCTTGAGATTGGAAAATAATTAGTGAATTTGGGTTGTCAGCCTCAGGAATCCTCAGAAGGCACTAAAATCTTCAGAAATTGCTGTTAATGGAGATTGCATTTTTCAAAATCACAGTGCCCTGGGTTTTGAAAATTTTAGGCTTGCAGCAGTATTCATGAGAAATTCAAACTCACCAATATTAATGAAAGAATACTCGTATGGAAAGTCCTTTGCGTGCATGGTGGATGCATTTTAGAACCTGTTTGAAATCCATGTGCAGATTCTGATGTTACCATAAAGGCAAACGTAAGCAAACAGAAGCATTTGAAACTGGGAACTAACATGTCAGTCATCTGGTACTGGAACTGGGTTTGAATTAGACCTACATGTTGCTGTGTGACCTTTGAACATGTAAGACATCAGTCTACCATCTGTTGTAATCGGTATCTAGTGATAAGGAGAGGCAGAGACCTGAAGCAGCAGCAGGTAGTAGAGACTTAGGCTTGTGCCTGTTACGGGCCCTGGTAGTGGCAGGTATGGAAGGCTGCTTACCTTCAGTGACAATTAACTTTTGAAGGTAGAAGAAAGCAAGTATTCTACACAACTAGTAGTTGTAATTGCAATATATATGTTTTTTTAACGATGTACTTGCAGTACATAAGAGAGTAAGGAATGTTCAAATGAAGATCACGTTGATTGCTATTTTTTTCAGATGAACAGGAACCTTAAATTGATAGAGCATGTCAGCAATAACTGCTTGTGTAGGTAAATCGACAAAAGCGGTCTGGAAGTGATTACGATATACACATGATGACTGGTCTAGCCTGCTGACCTCTGGTGGAGGAGTGTTTCAGCTCTGCACCAGGTGATGTCTACTAACTGCTCTATACCACAGGCTAGCAGGATTTGGAGGAAGCAGTAAGAAGGGGAGTGTGTTTTATTGGATGTTCAAAATTTTGTTTTGAGTAGGTCATACCCAAGTTGCTTCCATCAGGGAAAAGCTCACAGTGGACTGAGGCCCAGGGATGTTGAAAGGGAAGACAGGTTTTGGATTGGGTTTTTGAAAGAAGACAGAAGGCAAGGAAAATACAGAACAATCGAGATCTGCTTGGGACACTGTAACATTTTCATCCTCATCCGGATCTATGTGAAGTTCCAGTATTTGGATGTGTGCTGATTTATCTTTAAGTCAGGGAACTGACTCTTTCACAAAATTTTTCTCTGTGTCCTGGAGAGAATAGCGTTCTCTTTGGTCTTGTGGTGTTTGGTGGTAAATGTAAAGGTATTTCACAGAGGTTTTTATAAATTCAGTGACCAAGTTCTCTGCTTGTATGAACTGTCAGACTATCATTCTACTCAGCGCAAGCTTACACCAGTTTACGTGGAAGACAGTTTGGCCTTGGCGTACAGCAAATGGTTTCTGCTTCTCCCAGTTCCTGAACAGAGGAAAGTTTTTATTTGTTTTCAAGTGTAATTACGCCCTAATGTGTATACTCTGAGTCAGTAGTCTGAAGCCAGGGAGGTGTCTGTATATAAAAGGGAAGATGTTGTGCTTGAGCTAATATGCTTTTCTGGTTCAACTGAAGAGGGGGGAAAAAAGGGGTGGCAAAGAAGCACTGATCAAGCAAAGCATCAGGCACTGCCAGTAATATTGAATGCAGCCCAGTTCAAAAAGTTCAAAACCACTGCTTAAAGGAACAGTGAAAATGTTTTCCATCATTTTCTATGAAATGACATGGTTTGTTTACTGTTTCTTGTTTATCTGCTCTGTATGATATGTCACATTTATCAGTAAAACAGACTGTAGGGGGTAACAGTATATATATAACATGTTTATTTTATGATGTTTTGGCTTTTGCTGTGTTTATTCTGCATTTTCTGACTGAATTGGTACTCAGACAGCTTCTTCTTCTGCTCTTACAGAGTATCTATCTCAGGCTGCCCCTAAAAAGATGAAGTAGTAATCTGGCAAAGTGAACTCAAGAGGCACAAAGAGAAGACATCAGAGACTGATCTGCAAGGTGTTCAGGTATTTGTGATTTCATTATATATACCAGTAATTGGTGCACGGTGTGGGGTACTCTGCAGTTTGTGCACTTACAGGCTTGAAGGAAAATGTTCGTGATAACTCACAAAAGGTGATGATAAAATAACATAAAATGAATGAAATAGTTATAAGAAGCATTAAAACTGTTTAGTCAGAATGCCCCCATGCAACTTAAAGATGAAGCTATGATTTAAAAGGTACTGTGTAAGAGTTGCAGCTTGAAATTCGGTACATATTTATGCTGCTGGATGTTCCATCAAATCTGTTAGCTAGGTCAGATTTTACCCCATTACTACCCAGAGAATTGATGGCCATCCTTGGAGCTGTGGATAAAGCTGGCTGTTTTCTGACTCCCACTGCAGTGAAGTGAACAGGCTTACTCTGCTGATGGGCTCATTCAGCACCCGAAGAAGGCACTATCAAACTCCCAGTAATCTTGGGAGTACTGAATTAGATTCTGGGAAGTGCGTAAATTGTAGGCTACAGTAAAGGTGAAATTGCTTTTGGTGCCCAGAAGGTCTTGTGTATCTCAAGGATTTTATTGAGGTTTTAATAGCATAAATGTATTATATACAGTTGGAAAGAAATAAGGCATTTGCAGTTATTCCCAATGTAGAAATTGGACTTTGCAGTTGGATAGGAAGGACAATTTGCAGAAAGGTTGTGAATTTCTAGATTATAGGAAAAGAGATTTTTTTTTTATCAGTATATACAGGGAAAAGTAGTGAAGGTGTCTGTTTAGTCTGTGCTACGCATCTCTAAAGCAAGGAGAACAATTGTGTGATTACTTTTCAAAGCTCCTTGTGAGCAGGTGATGACAGGTGTGCTATGGATGTGCAAACTGATAACTTAACACTAGCAAGTAATTACATACATTTTTGTATTATGATAATAGTGTAGAGATATTGCATGTACACAGCTAGGTCCATTTATAACTGATTAATTTAGTGAAGCAAATGGGATTGCTAACAGGCTTAAAGGTAAGAGTTGTGTTTGCAGAATGCATTGATACAAAGTACATTCAAAGAAAATGCTTTACTTTTGTAATCATTACAGTCTTATATTATCTCAGTACAATCATTAAATCATTTTAATGAACATTGCAAACTGTTGTTCATAATCACATGCTTTAAACAAAACCACAGAAGCAGAGGGTAGCTCCTAAGGGTATATATTTAACAGTTGTGTCACTAATATGTAAAAAATCATCCTTGTTAAATGTTATACCATATGCTACTGTTTGAAAAGTAAATATGAGTAAATAGAAAAGTCACTCTAAATATTTTTTTTTAATTCCTGAACTACACACTGTATCAGCTTCCAGATATTTATTCAAGTTTGTATTTTATTATGTGTGCATTCCAGTGGTTTTGGCAGTGTGTTGGTAGACAGTATATGTATGTACTCTTTTGGATTTTGTTACTAAACTGCTTGTTTGACTTTGTACAGTTTATTTCATCTGAGTGAGCCTCAAATGCCTTGTATGCAAAACTGGTATTAAATCCTGGAGCACCAGATCTTGCTACACATATTACAGATGTAAGATGAGGGACTAGTGAGTGATGGTGCAGCGTTAGTAGCACTTCTAGTTTCACTATTTTGTCTTTACTGTTTGTGTCTTTGCTGTTTTTGTAACATTGGGCCTCCAGTGCAAGCAGTTGCTAGCAGCAGCTTCTTAAAATGTAATGTCAGTGGTGAAAAATTGTGTTTTTCTTCCAAGTATTTTTGAACCTTGAGCCAGATCACTGGCCTTCAGAAACATCCTCAGTCTGGTTTTGGAGCTACAGTTTTCTCTGTAAGAACAGGAAACTGCTGTCAGAATCTCCTAATGTAGACTTAGAAAATGTTTCTCTCCAACTTTGAAGAGTGATATTGTTTTCCTATAAGAAGATTAATTTTATCTAAATAATTTTAACTTTCAAACCTCCTTAAAATAAGTATACTTAAGATTAAAAAATGTTGAACTACTCGGTTACATAATTCCTTGAGAAGAGTGAACACTCTAAAACAGGAGAAATGACCCTTACCCAATTTGTATTGACAATAGATAGGAAGAATAATGTCTGAGAACATTCTTTAACCTGAAATTAAGCATCAGTTCTGTAACCAAAGGTGAAAAATTGGTGGTCAAATACAAACATCCAGTATTTTAGACGTGAATTACTGACCTTATTAGTTCTAAAAACTCATAGTTATGGGGAAAATAGACTTGACTTTGAATTTCAGGTTGTGATCGTTGTAGCACATCTGATTCCCTCAAAATAAAAAAAATCTAAAAGTCAGATTTTCCTTTTAGAAATCTCACAATATATATAATTTGAATAACTATAGGTAACAAGCTACTTTAGAAAGGAAGATTTTTTTTTCTTTCTTTAAGGAAAAAATTACACTTAATACTCATTGCAACCCTTTTCTATTTCTAACAGTACCCCAATACACTATTTTCTAAATAAATTGTGATTATGGTATAACAAAGCTACTCACAAGTGTACCTGTATTCTAGAGATGGAAATTTTTATTCATTTTGGTTTTCAGAGAAGGAGTACTTCTATTTCACAAATTTTCTGTAATTTTGGGACCTAAACAACTTGAAATCGGTATATTATCACAGTATTTCTAGAAGATGATGGCACTTTAAAAGGAACTTTTCCTAAGTGGAAAACTTTGTGAAAGAAACTCTTAAAGCCCATGTCCATCTCATTTCAAAACACTCTGCATTGAGTGTAAAAACAATTAGTATGAAAGTACTAATACAGGATGTGATACAGGATTATTCCAGTTAATTGTATTAACCACTGCTTTCATTCCTGTTTGCTGTATCCTGTAACCAAGGCAATGGTTTCAAAAAGTGCGGGAGTATTGGTTACTTTTTTTGAAATTGATTCAGTGTTGAATGGTAACAGAGATGTCTGGGTGCTGTTAAGCTGATGATGATGTTCAGATATCTCTATTTTAAAATGACAGCTTTGCACCTATTATGCAGCCCAAGCATGAGCAGATCTACTGCAAAATGAAGGCTAGGTAGCAATGGTAGTTAAATCTCAGCTGTAAAATCCAAATGCAACAGACACTGGGGAAGAAGAAAATAAAAATTAAGGTATAAAAATGATTTAGTTGAGTGCCTTCATGCTGCAAGTTCCTGAACTTGTGGTGTAACCATTTGTTTTCCTTGGTAATGTTCAAAAAGATAAATTGATTTCGCCCCCTCTCCTTTTTTTTTTTTTTTCTGGGAGGCAGGGCATTCATTGGACCTAAGTATCATCTATTGAACGGTAAAGCATAATGTGGGGATGGAAGAGAATTTCAGATGTGAATTAAGTCTGAGTTATAATGACTCATAACTGACAACAAAACACCCAAGAAGAGACATGAGACAGGATGAGATGAAATGAGATGACATGAAAGAAGGGGCAGATTTATGAGTTATCAGCCTACAGATGGAATGTGAAAATATACGAGTGGAGAATGAGATCATCACAGGGAAGTATGCTAGGGGAAAAGAAGGGGGTTCACAGGACAGATCCCAGTAGCCTCTTACGGATGGTGGGAGGATTGATTTAAGCCACAGGAAAACCAATATGAAAAATGATATAAAGATGGTTAGATTCCAAACCTCAGAGGGGCTTGATTTTTCTCTCAGTACACACACACACACACACACACACACACACAAAAAAAAAAAAAAAAAAAAAAAAAACATGAAGAAATGACAGTTGGGATGACCCTGAGCCTCAAGCAGTATGTGGAATCTGTGCACCTTGATGGTAATCCCACCTAGCTAAGATCTCATAAACATGCTTTCAATTTTGGTAATGAAAGGCAATTTTCAGCATTTTAAGGAAAGTACTGCATTGCTTAGAATAAAGACAGGAGGCAAAATTCTCGCCTTCAATCTAAACAATGCAGTAGATTTCTTAAAACGTTAAAATTTGCCTTTCATTCCTGAAACTGAAAGCATGTTTCCAAGTAACTGTGTCCTTTGTGTTACACTGCAGCCAAACCATTTCTTATGGATTATAAGTGGTAGAATTGATTGCCAAGTCTATTTGAATGAAATTTCAGTTGGCACAATTATAATCCATTTCAAGATTCAGCATCTTAAAATTTCAACCTAAAAGATGAAAATAAATACTTGGCTGCTTACAAAGTATTAAGTGGCACATACAGATCTGTCAAGTTTCTGTGTTCCTTTAGTCCCGTACCGCCCCCCCCCCCCACCACCACCCTTTTTCTAATTTTATTCTCATATCCTGTTAAGAGTGATTAGGAGGATCTGTTCAGAGAAGTGCACAGAAGTCTGTTATTTAGCTGAATCTGCAGAATCAGCTGGCAGTCTTATGAGGAAAACTTCTGGTAGAATTTCTTCTTATGCCTAGTTCTGATAGGAATAGATTGGAATTTGCAAGAGAAAGAGTGATTTTCACAGATTCAATCATTTTTGCTCCATGTTTTCACTAAGAATATTATGGGACATCTGTATTGCTGGTCAGATTGAGTTAAAACTTATTAAACTTAGTAACTGACACATAGGACTGAAGGTAGTCAGTAAAGCAGTTTTGATTTTTTTAAATGTCATTGACTTTTTGTTTTAATCTTCATTTTGAATATAAAAGTGAACTATATTTAAAATTCATGAAAATGTATTATTCTAAAATTGCATCTGGAGCTACTTAGTTTTGGGTGAAACTGAAAAAAAATGATAGTCTTTTTTTGAAAACGGGAAAATTAAAAATGCTGAAACATTTTTGCTTAATTTTAACCAGTAGGCTGAGACAGGATTGGTTAAGCTTTAGTCTTCAGTATTTTACATTTTGTTTATCTATTCCTCATCATTCTCTCACAGCAGTGTGCAGAGTAGGAGCTTATGTTATGGTACGTCATTAGGAAGGGATGGAAGGTGTGAGCATAAGCATGAGCCCATGAGCTGAGTCCCAGAACTCATCCAGCAGAGAGGTGGACTATCCACTCCTTCTGACTGTCACCTGTCCTCAGCACTGGCCAAAACTGAATGCCTAAGGAAGCGTGTAAGAATGAGGAAATTATATATCATATTTCTGGTAAGTAATCCCTCAGTGTTCAGCCATCCCAGAGATGTACTCAGGCAGGCATAGTTTCTTTCTACTTAGTAACCGCAGTGGATTTCTGCTCTGTAAACTTGTACAGTCTTCCTCTGAGCCCTGTAAATTCCGAGCATCTGCGTTAGCAAGGAGTCCCACACCTTAACACACGTGTTATGAAGAACCACTTCCTTTTCGTTTATTTTGAAACTACCTCCTCCTAGTTAAAGATGGAAGGATACATTATGGAATCTGACAGCAAAGCCGGTATAGCTTTATTGAAATTATATTTTGAAATGTGATTCATTCTTGGAAAATGTTAGATTAGTGGTGTAGATCAAGCACAACTAAGTAATCCATGATAGTGTAGCCTTGTAAATTAGATAACTACTAGCCTACAAGGTCTGCACTCCAAGAAAATTTATGTCTTAGCTGCCATATCAATTCTAAGCATGGACATGCTTGGAAACAGCAGCAAAATTCATGATAGGTGCTAGTTAAAGGAAGTATTTAAGCACGCTTAGTTCCATTGCTATGTTTCAGACTATGTGCTAGGGTAGTTTACTGAATCTGGGTCTTATTCTTGAGGCATTTCTGTATTTCTAAAATGTAATTTTGCTGAAACATGTATATTAAAATTACGTCTTCATACCTGCTTGATAAACACCATATACTTTCAACTTTGCTATCATCTGATGTGTTAGATTTCCTTCATCCCTTCCTCCCAAACAATTGGAATCTTATTGAGAACATATTTAGTAATTTCCAGCTTTCCAGTGATTGAGATCTAACCAGGAGAGAGAAGTGGGAAGAGGAGAGGAAGGGTGCATCTTGAACACTGCCATTTGAAGAAGATAGGAAGGACAGGAATCATCAGTCTGTTAAATATCGAGACCAGATTTCCCTGGGATGTGCTAATAAATGCTTAAAAACTACTTAAGTAGACAAAGATCTGAGAGACTTTTAAATTAACAATTTTTCCACTTTCTAAGATGTTGGTGGTAGCTTTTCTTTCCTTGTAAAGCAGATGTTTTATAGACATATTCATGGATAGTGAGTTAGGACGTTGCCAAAAGTCACAAGGCATGTTTAAGGTTAGACTGTTCTTAAGCTCTTTGGCGCATAACATTAGAATCTGTGTAACGATGTTGCCTCTGTCCATCAATGAACTCTTAGGTTATGGATAAGAATGAGTGAGCAGGTTTATCTATCCTTCAGAATGGGCATAGTGCAGAGCTTGGAATGAGCAGGCTGCAACTGCCAGAGCTGCTCTTTGTTCTCAGAAACAGTCACCCCTTTGTGGCATCTTCTGCTAAACAAAAAGAATGTCTCTTTGCTGTGTTTGTAAAACTTATTAAGAGCACTGAATGCAAAGCAGTGTAAAGAGCAAAGTATTAAAATTACTATTTACTCATATGGTTTTTCAGACTGCTCAGATATCTCCTGCAAAACCAAATGACCAGCCAAACACACATCCTTACAAAATCATGACATTGAGAGGCTGATTTTAACTAAATCACTGTAAAGTCTGTCTGGCTATGGGAGTTTCTCCTTTTTTTTTTTTTCATTTTGAGAAGGCTTCTTAATGCAAACAGACTTTACAAGTTTTAGTGCACTGAAACTGAACTGTCTTAAATGTCAAATGCCTTCTTTTTGGCAAATTATTATAGTAAATAGAACATATGACATTACATTATGTAACTGTGGTATTCTTAACTGAGTCTTATAGTAGAGTTCCAGGCTGAAACTCAAGACAAGCTGTGTGTAGTACAATATTTGATCATCTGTATCCTAAATTCCTTTCATGCAAAGATAGCTTGGGACAAGGCAAATACCGGTTTTTATTTTCATACGGCATACTGAAACACTGAAAGATTAGGACCAGAGTGTCAAAAAATTTGAAATCCTATTTAGACAGCAGAACGAAAGGCTGAACTTTCAAAAACGCTCAGCTCTATTGGCACTGTCTGATCATAAGATTTGAAGCTGGAAGTAGTTGATGCTGAGAGCTCTTGAAAGTCTGACATCAGCGGTGGGCTTTTAGCACTGAAATATCTGCCTGCAATTAAATTTCCTCAGGTAACACAAAAACTATGCTTCAATGCAGGAAATGAACCTAGACACTCAATCCTATATTTTAAACAATACAAGTTTCTGGGGTTTTGGTTGTGTGTTTTTTAAGAAGCAAACAGTAAAGGGAAAGGAAACACCTCAGAAGGAATAGAAAACTATCATAAAGATGGAAAGGAAAAAAAAAAACAACTGGAGAAAAAATGTAAGAAAATGCCATGAGCAAGTACATTGTTGGCAGTGAAAGATGGAAACCATCAAAAGAAATGTCAAAAGTAGCTAAAGATGCCAGGAGAGATAAAAGATGGGGATTATTATTCCTAAGATGTGTTCCTGTTGAGGGGAAGTCAGAAGGAAACTGTGAGGATCGATAGATTCAGAAAATGCTACTGCCCATCAAGACACTGTAAAAAAACACCATGAAAAACATGATTGTGAGATTGGTTAGGGCCAGAAATGACCAGATTTGTTGTATAAGGAAGATCACTAATAGCTGTATTATTTTCAAATAAGAGAGGAAATGAGTTTATTTCAAAGTTGAATTGTTAAAATACTCTTTATTATCACAATTAATACAACCTAAGCAAAAAATCTCTAATACAAACTTCTAACACCAGTGTCTTTATATATCTTCTAGTGAGCATATATTTCTCATGTATACTCAAGGTCTGAACAGATACAATAAAAGTATCTTAACCATTAGAATACTTACGTAATTCTGTCTGTTCGTTTTCTTTCTTGAAGCAGTTTGCTGCATTTCAGACAGGTTAAAATGGAGTGTTTTTCTGACTCTTGGGACAGACATTCAGCTTTCCTATTATGTCTTATTAAAGGCTCTGTCAGGTTTGAAAATCACTAATGTTAAAATAAAAACAGTGTCTGGAGGGAGAGGCACAATATGCTTTAGTTTTCCAGCCTGGTTGTTTGCGAAGAGTGGGAGGAGAAGCAGGGTTCGCCGCATGACTTAAGTCTACTTTAGATCCTTCTTTAACTAAAAAGGGAAAAACGGTGTTTATTTTTTAGAGAACAGCCTGTATTTGTATGTACTCAAAATACCGATTGATTTGCTGATATTATTGACAGACATTGCATGCATTTCAAGTCATTGAACAACAATTTGCAGTAATTCTGTTTTCCTTTGTGGAGATAATTAAGCCACACAACAGCTGTCTAGCAAACATTAGCGCTCTGCTACCCTGTCCCAGGAGAACAGAGGCAAAGCAGGAGTGCTATGACCAAGTGGCTGCAGTTACTGGATGGCAGAACTGGCGTGAGAATCAAATCTTACCAACTCTTGAATTATAAAGTCATACATGTTACCGCTGAGGAGGGTGGGCTCATGTTGTTTATACTTAGAACATCTCAATCAGTGTGCTTTGTGAATGCAGAAGAGTAAGTCATTTTATGTCTGGAGAAAAACTATATAGCTGTGCGAAGCATTGTACAAACATGTAGAGGTAATCCTAATCTCGGCTCTGCTCAGTCTAACTGTATGAAAGAGACGGAAGTCTCCTATAAATTTCTTTTAAACCATAATGCAAGGTAAGCTCTGTACAAATTGAGGGAGATTTAAGCATATGTCTCTTTTCTTTTTGTTTTTCTTGTATCAAGATCATACATTAGCTAAAGAGGACACCTTTCAGTCACAGGTGTACTTTAATACCATTTTTGAAAATGTAGTAGTGTACGTTGCATTATTGCACAGAATCACAGCACCACTTAGGTTAGAAGCTGAAGCTTACTAAGACCTCAAATGGTTTGTACAGTATCATCCTTCTCTATAAATAAATAGTATATAACCTTTGTACTCTAGAAGCCTAGTAAAGACCCTGGCAGGACATCACACAACCTCTTAATTTAACTTCCCAGCTATTTGTGGAACTCTGCCTCGGTGTCACTGAGAAACAGAGTTGGAGGTGACAGTTCAGATTTTGCATCCTCCTTCCGGAAGCCATTTCAGTCATGCAGCCAGTTATGTATCTTACTGTGCATTTATAGCTTAAGGGAATCATTTGCTGATGAAAATAGTCCTGGGCACAGCAGAGATGGACAGAGGGTGAAGGCAAAGGTACAGTTCTGTTATTACTTTAAGGATATTGAAATTGAATGTATATTTACTAGCTTTCTGTTCTAATGAAAATGATAAAGATAATAAATGTGAGTATGATATAGTTCAGAGAAGGTGCAATTTAGAATGTTGAAATATTTATGTGAACTCTCAAATACCATCCTAAGCAGGTATTATATTAATACTGCATATTAAAATACAAATTTTCCCTTTCCCACTTACTGGTAGTTACTCTCACTTTGATTATTGAAAATATTCTTAATTATTTTTCTGTTGCTGATTTTTTTCTGCTTAGATAAATAAGTTTACAAATCTAATGAATTTAAACTTCTAAATTTAGATACTTAATCTTCTTTCTGCTTAGATAATTAAAGTAAAAATGTGTAAAATGCAGACATACCATTTTCACAAAGCCATACTATTTTCAGATGTTCATTCACGTTGCAATATTCAAGAGCTTATGTGTTAATATCAGAAGAAAACACGCATCCAACTACAGGAAGTCTTTCTTGAGTCTTTTCATTGGGTGTCAGGGCTCAGGTAAGCTGTTTTAACTCGAGAGTATGAAGTCGCCAAACCTGGCACATGCCAGTGGACTAGCTTTTGTTTAAAGGAGTAGTTTAGAAACTCTCTCAGTTTGTACCTGCTAAACACATTCCCCAAGAGGAGTGGATACCGAGATCCTCCTAGGTTTTTAGAAAGGCCAGATTTCTGCCTAGTGTGTATGAACTTGCTCTCTGAGCCACCTGCCATAGAACTCATTCTGTTTCCTCCTTGGGCCACAGATCTCACACCAGCCATGCAGTAGGCAGAGTGATAGTCTCAGCAGCCTCTGAGGGATACAGAGGCCAGGAGGACATAGTTTTCTAAGCTCTTCTGTACAGACCAGCACGTAGGCAAGCACAGCTCACTTTTCTTGGTGGTGGAATTGAAACTGGATTTGGACAACAGATACACTAGTTGAAAGGACTTTCATTTTTCTCTTGGCCAGGGTTCGGTGGCTTTCTGGTGACTTGCTTCTATGAGATGTGGAGGACCACTCACATGCATAATTTTAGTCATATGCCTAACCTTTTCGAGTCATTCCTTGTGTTGTGTGAGTGGTGAACAGTACAGAGTTTATTGAATTTATCATTTGCATTGTACTTTTTATGGTAGGGGTACAGTTTAGGAGAATGTAGAAGTACAATCGAGAATGAAAGTTCAATTTGCATTGCACTACTTCAGTGACACTTGCTGAAATAATATTAGTTAGAATGCAGAATGCAGTTAGAGCAGTTGCTAAATTCAGTGTAATATTCTGGAAAATGTAACAATATTGTGTAAAGCAGTGTTTACCACTAGCTAGGAGAAAGCAGAGGGCGATCTTTTTGTTAACTGAATTTTCCTGGATTTCTACCTGCATTTAGCAGTGCATATTAGTTGATACATCATTTAGTTTACATATTTCATCTACATCCTTGGAACTAGATAAGGGTCTGTTAGTGTCTAGTAAGTGTGTACTCAGAGGATTTTTTTTAACACCAAAGCATACAAAGACAATAGAAATTCAAGATTTTCTCTTACACTTTGTGATTCTTCTACTGTTTTGCTGTTGAATTAATGAATGTTCTGTGCAAAACTATAACTGAAACATTAAATGTCACTGAAAGGGAAACTCCAGTGTATTTAATGGATAGTTTGCTTTTTTTCTTGGTCCTTAGCGGTTATACAAACACTGTATTTTGGGGAGGATGAGAGAAAATGCTAAGGGTGGATCTTGGAACCAGGACACAGACTTCTTTTAGTCATTTGTCTTTGTGCAATTTGACTGCTCTTGAGTTCATTCTCCGTCTCTGCTGCTTCGAGTTAAAAATGGTTAGCAGCGTTTCAGAGTCCCAGAGTATGTGGCCTCAGTTATATGGGTATAGTCTGTGAGAATTAATAGAGCCAGTGGAATTGAGTTGATAAATGCTACTACTATTGTACAATTACATATTACATATTAAATGTTACCTGCATTACCCTCTCAAGACAACACACTGCACTCCCAGGGAAGAAACACATAACATGACATGAAGAAAATGAGAACATTTAAAAAGGATGTCTTCAGAACAGTCTAGGGAGAAATTAAACTGGAATTCACTTTAAGTCTCATGTTAGGTAGATGTGCTAGTGAAAAATTAACAAAATGGAAGAGCTAAAAGGATATGCTTAACATGCCGTTTCCCCCCAGCTGGTAAATTCTGGAATATCATTTCTAATTTAATGTCATTTGAATATTATGCTCTGTTTTGGTTTGCTTTTAGTTTCTTTGAGAGAATAATTTCAAGGCATCTTTTCTTTTCTTGCTGGTATTGAACAAGATTTCTTTCAGCAGTGCCTAGCTGGTTGACTTATGATAGGAAAAGTACAGTGAAATACAGTGTATAAATAAACAAAAACATTAAGGCTTTTTATGTGTTTGCTCTCTACTCACTTCTTTTTGTGATGACAGTCTCAGTGATTATTTATAACTCCATGAAAATGTCTGTCTGCATGAATACCAAGAAGACACACATTATTTGGTTACACATATGAAAAAAAGGGAAATACATAAAATACTTTTCATTCCTCTTGTTAATTCCTGATTGAAATTCATTAAGCATTGCTGTTCTTCTGCTAGTAATGCACAGACAAAAGAGCGGACTGTCACCAACAACAGTTCCTTAACTTGTATTTCAGAGAATATCCTTATTTTATGGATATATATGTGCACAGATAAGTGTACGTTGGTTATAATGGATTGTGATATAAATGAGTGAAGCAGAAGGAAATCTCCAGCAGCATTGCAATATGTACATTATGATTACAGTTGGAGAAGCCCTGTTTAATCTGTGAAATGAGCACTTGCTGTTTGTAGGCATGCAAAATACAGTGTAAACACCAGCACCCCCTTTTTTAGGAAAAACAAGAAGTTGTACTTAAGGGGTTGCAGGACACATACGGCAGGTGAAGGTGATAACCATAACAAAGCTGGCTTTGAGATTCTCAAGAAAAGGCAAGGCATTTTAGGTACGAAGGATCAGGCTCATATTGGGTTCTCAGTACTGGTGGCATAACGCTATAATTTCCTTATAGAAACAGAGCAGTTAGAGGTGATAGGCTTGATGGTGGATGCTAAGTATCGGTTCCCTTTTTAATTTATTATTTATAATTTAGAAAGTTTTTATTTATTTTTATTTTACAGTATCTTTTTAAAATACTGTTCATTAAAGATAATAATGTTTAGAATATAGATTTACAGAAATACTTATGAATCCATTATGAAAAAAATGTATGAAGAAAATTTATGAGACTTTGATTTGTTCAGCTTCACACTGTACGTTTAAGAAAACAGTCTATTCTTGAGAGCCCAATTTGTACTGATAATCGTAAAAATGATTTTTGGGAGGGAAAGAATGTATTAGAAGCAGTTTCTGGAAAATGTCATTAGCAAGACTACTTACTCCTCCCTTAAAAATCAAATCACAGTAAAGCACCCTGCAGTGAGTTTTGGTTTTTGTAGCCAAACCATAAGTGTTCGTAGGTAACTACCAGAGTCTAGGCAAGGAATATACAAAAATCTCTGTCTGAATGAGACAGATGTAGTTAGATACATACATAACCTCATGTGATTTTTAAATTCATATGTGTGTTTTCGCTGCAGTACTTTGAGCAATAACAAATATTTTACCTATTCAGTACCTGCAGCAGCAGGTGCTTAATGAAAACTGTGTCATAAATTATATCTTAGGACTCAGGATCCTGGTATACTCCCTTTAACGTGAAGGACATATTCAAACTAATTGTGAATTTTAATACATTATAAGGAGCATCAGGACATTTTTTTCAGGTGTTCTGGTGAATAATAACAGCAGCTGCTATTTAGAGTATTAATACTACTTTATGTCTTTAGAAACAAGGAAATAAGAGAAAAAGAAATATGTATGCAGTTATTATGTTTTGTTGCTGTAGTGCTATTTAAACCTTTTCTTTTAAGATAGCAAACTCCATCAGATTATTTTTTTTATGAGCCGTACCTTGGGAAAGGTTGAAAGAACATGTGAATAATTCAGCAACTAGAGCTAGATGATGGTATGTTAAAAAGCTGTAATTCCTTAGCAAAATGGTAAGCACATCATTATTTGAAATTAGTAAGTTGTGAAGTTTTAAAAGTAGTAAAACACAAATCACGTTCCATCATGGGTGTGCTTTGCTTGTTAATTAAAAAATATTTTAGCAATGACATTTGCAGGCTTTTTCACTGTTGGATTTGCTGCTGCTTCTGTTAGCAGCAGGTTTTTTTTTTAACAGCTCTCACACAGGAAGAATGAGAAAACGTATTTCCATGTAACATTCTAAAGAGGTATAAGGTGAGAGTTCAGTCACGGAAAAAGGAGGATATCATGTCCTGAATATAACTTAATCTGTACAGAAGATTGTTAGATACTTTTTTCAGTGTAGATTTTGGCACTAGGTCTTTCTTGAAGGAAGGTTTATTGTTTCTTTTCTTCCTAACAAGTTTACAGATCTGAGGATGACAGAAAAGACTGGTACTATAATGTGTCCTTACTTACCAAGAGCAGTCCTGGTTCTCTGAAGCTAAAACTACATTCACAACAACTTTCTAACAGAGGAAGAAGGTGTATTTTTGTTTTTGGTATTGGGATGTTTGGAGTAATTACAAACATAGCAAACATTTTTGTCTCTATGATTTGATTTTGCAGCTCAGTGATCTAACATTAAATGTACCAAGCAGTTACGATAGAACCTTTGAACAGTTCTGAGAGGTAGTTTGGGATTGTTCCTAGGTAACAAAGCATACTGTAGAAGTTAGGTGATTTTTTTTTCCACAATCTAGTTTCTTGCATGCAATGCAACAGGATTTCTTTACTTCACATACTTGTGCCAGATATTCTAGCAACTAAGAAAACAGTTGATGATGAAAAATAGAATGTGTAAATTACATACTTGTTGAAGGGATCATCAGAATATTTTATTCTTTTTACAGAGTCCAATATTGCTGTGCAGAGAACAGGATTCATGTTTTGATTACCAACTCTATATGTTCTCTTTTTTGATTTATTTAAAAACAGTGGATCGAATTATTAAGATATCAAATCAAGACCATACTGCATAAGTAGATTGACGCTTAGGGTTGCTGCCTTGCATGCTTACCTGATTCAGACACAAAAAAACAAAGCTTTTTGCTTTTATTAAAGTATGCTGGTCAGTATGAAAGTGCATGAGCCATGCTGTTCATAAATAAAAAATGTGGAATGAGGGATAGTTTTTGGAATAGTCACAATCTGAAACTCAAAAATTGATATTTTTCCTTTTTTTTTTTTTTTTTTAAGCAACGGTCATGTTTTTAACAGTATGTCCCTGAAAGCACGTCTAACAAGAAAATTAACTGAGCTTCAGACTTACTCCTGGAAGTAAGCTGAGCACTAAGTGTTACGGTTAAAAAGCTTTTGTAGATGAGACCTTATTTTAAAATTGCCTTAGTTCCTTTAAAATCTGCTTAGTTCCATCGTTTATAGACTCATTTGGAACTGGCTTCTGATGTTGCTTGGGATGTTGTCTTCGGTATCCCAGTGGGATTTTCAAATATGTCACTGCTGAAGTTTGACAGTGCTTATGTTCCTGGAAGCATGGAGAATAAAAATAATTCTGAACAAAATAATTTTATTTATTTTAGGTCCACTGATAAGATGCAAACCAGAATCTGCTTACCATTGTCTATTCCAGATACAGTGTCAAAGCTAACAGGGGAGACTGAGAAGTAGCATGACTCCAAAGAGAAGCATTGGTAAGTCAGTCACCTAAGTCCATTAAGAAGTTGAGAAAATGATCTTTCACATGAGCAGATTGTTTTTCTGCTGCTTTGTAGTTAAAGCATATTTTTAAGAAACATTGATAAAAACATAGTAGGCTATTCACTTTTTGGAAAGTGTTTATGCTTTCAGATAGGTGGCGAATGAAAAATGGCGCATTCCTGCAAGGTATGCTTAGTTAGAACATCTGGCCAAAGCCTAAACTTCTAGAAAACTTAACAGCCCCTCAGCATTGCATTATGGTTTTGTTTAAGCGTAACACAGTGCTATTCATATTTATGCAGCTTCCACATTCTTTCAGAATTAATTATTTGCATGTTTCTGTTACAATATCTTTCTTGGCCAGCCTACATTACTCTGTATCTTAGAAGGAATATTTTCATATTCAAACTCCATTGAATAATATCATCTGCTTAAGGAGTTTCTCATTCACTTTAGACCTATGTATTGACTACTATACAGCAAAACTGAAATAAAGCTATTCCCACAACACACACCTAATTCTTAGGTCTTCACTATCTAAATATGCTTCACAGGCTTTTAAGCTTCTTCCTGAACTCTTAAAAGGTTGATTTTTAATGTGGTAGCCATATGGTTTGTAATACTATTAGTTCTTAAATTTACTGATACTCTTATACTATCATGCACAAGTTCCTTTACACCTTAAGGATTGTTTAGTTGTGCTAATATAGCTAACAATGTTGCTTGACTTTATTAAAGCCTACTAATGTGTTTAAAGGGGATTGAGAGGTCACATGGTTTCCCTTTACACCAGTAGCAGTCAGTTCTGATCTGTATTTTTACAAACTTACATTAATGTTTATAGTAGAACATATATACACAGATGATTAAAAGAAAAAGCTGTTTAACTTTTATATGTCACTGGAAAGTAGGGTACAGGTATGTACTGTACTCAAGTCAGCCTGCATATGGACATATAGCAATCACCTAAAGATAAATTGAGTATACATAGATAGTTTCTTACTATAATGCTTGAGAATGAGATAGCCCTGTTTCTGAAGCAAAATAACCCTGTCTGAAAATCATCTGGATAAATTCTTCCTTACTTTTCCACTCTGTAGAACTCTTGTACAAGGATCTACCCACCCGACCCTTTTCCAGAGTTTCTTTTCATTTCCCATTTTGATAACTGCTGCAGTTTCTTGGTATTCTTTACCCCCATTGGGCCCAAGTAGCAAGTACAGACTTTCCATTAATCATTACATCTTACTGATGACATTTTTGTAAAAGCAATGGAGAACAGATGATGTCTGTTGGTGTACCAGAAATGGAAGTGTCTTCCTGCACTTTCTAGCCTTTCTGGTTTTGTTCCAGTCACACTGTTCCATAACCTATTCTAGTTGACATTAGTTGTCCTCTGGACTGTTGTGTACGTGTGTTTCCTTTCCTGTACGTGCTTTACCTGTCTAAATAGAAGCATGGAAGACGTCTTGTGCACCATAAAATAATGCTTCTTGGCAGTGCATTTGAAAGAACATACCCGACATGCACCATAATCTGGGTTGCAACTAGAAGAATAGAGGCTAGATAAGAGAATTCTCAAAATACTGGTGTATTTCTCATGGTTCACACATGAGAAAAAGACATATGAGAATTGCATCCAGTGCAAATGCAGAGCCTGGGACAGAACTGAAAACAGCTGTAAACCCTGCCTCAGTGAGGTACAGCTGTAGTAGTACAGTAAGTACTACTCTGTAGTACAGTGAGGTAAAGCTGTAGTTCTGTTTCTATAGGGGTGCTACCCCAGCAAAAATAAATTGGGCAACTCCTGATCTAAGATATTAACGTTGTATTGTCATGATGTTCTTCTGACACCCACACACAATCATTACATTGCTACTGCATCAAAAAGGTCATAGTAGCTTAAATAAATAACATTGGTATTTTGCAAATGAGCAATTATGAAGCTTATTTTTGTATAGCTGCTGGCATTGATCCTGCTTTGCATTATTTAACACCAAAGACTCCAGAGTGAATTCATTTTGTCAGCCATGCAGCATAGCTTTGCTGTGGTAACATCTTTTGTGACCTTCTCAAGCACATACAGAGCAGACTGCAGGCTAATAAGAGTAATAAGTTCTGCACTTATTTACAGTGCAGTTGCCTTGGTTGTCCTCACATACTCTCCATTCTCTTGCTCCCTTTCTCTCTTGCACCATTCCTTCAGCACTGGTTTCCTCTGGTTCCTGGCACAGAAGTCTTTGGTGTCAGTGCAGTGTGTGTCCTCTGCAATACCTGATTTCTGTCTCAAAATCTGCTTTTCCAAGACTCCGAAAACATTTGCTGCCTTCCCCACACCTCCTCATTTGTATCTCCAAAGCAAAATACTGCACAAAATTTTGGCTTGACAGAGGTCCCATTACAGTAGTCACCACAGAGGAGAGTGGTAAGCCTAACCTCTGAAGTTGTAAAAGCCGCTTGACAAGTGGTAATGTCCCCTTATATTGCAGTTTATCAGAAGGGATTCCAGGAGGGAAAAAGTTAAAACAGAATTCCTGTGAAACTCAGGATTACATTTGTTTTATAAAAAGCATGAGTCAGTGTTTACTGCAAAGTTCTTTCTTGACTACAGGCTGAACAAGGAAGGAAACAAAGCATTTGAGCTCTCTGTGTAAGGCAGCTACTTTCTCTGTGCCTTTTTCTTTCCTCTGTTTAATTCCCAATACCCTAGAGATACAGTTTCCTCCCTTAGCAAGGACTGCGACCTTAAAAATAGCCAGTTCCAAAATAAACACAGCAAAAAAGCCACTTCAATTGTTTCACATACATGGTAAATAACCAAAACTGCATCCTTCCTAAAGCTGGAATTCATAAGCTTTTGGAGCTTTTGTTTCTCGGAGACTTAGCATTACTTTATGCTCACACTGCATGTCACTGTTTCCAGAGAAATTCATTAGATCTTAGGGCGCCATTTGCCCGTGATTTGTTTCTATTCTTATCTCTCTTGCAAAGTTTCCCGAGGATTCACTTTCACCTCGGACGAGAGCGGGGTGGGACTCACATCATGCAGGGAAGTGGCAATCCCAGGGCCCTCTCATGCTGGTGGGCATCGCTGCTGCCCAGGGCCAGCTGGAGGAGTTGGCGGCTTATGAAGCAGAAACCTTTTCCTGCCGCTTTTACTTCTAGTTTTAAAGCTCTGTTCTCTGATGCGGTTGCATGAGGGAGGAGGCAGGCCCGCCCTCTGGATTGCAGCCATGTCAGTAACCCCATCCAGGAGACCTCTGGGCTGTCTCATCGCTGCCGCTGCCACCGCTGCCTTCACTTCCGTCTGCAATTGGACCAGAGTTCATGTTCATACAAAAGCCTTTTTCAGGAGAACTTATCATTAAACAGATACGATGGGGGAAAAAACAACCCCTAACCTACTGCATTATCGGAAGGCTTGTGGCCACATGTTAAAGCCGTTCCCAGCTCCCTGTTGTTAAGGGCTGTACCGATCATTCAGAAGCTCTCCAGTGGTGTACAACCAACCAGTAAGAAGAGAAGGACAGGAGAAAGGACGTTCAAGTCCACTAAATAAATCCCTCTGACAGGCAAGAGGGATCTTTTTCGAAGTCTGGCCGGGGAGCTGTTGTCTTTATGCAGTTGCGTGGAAAAGTTAGTCATGTCTTATGAATGCTGCTCAGGGGTCAGAAGCTTCTGACCTTGCTTAGAAAGGTGGTTTAAATTTAGTAGAGATTCAAGAGTAACAGGCTGTTGGGTCTTCAGGAACATTTCAAGCCTTTCTCCCCACAAACACCAAGTAGTGCTTGTGCAGACTGTCACAAAATGCAGGTATTCATGGTACTTTTCAAGGCCTGAGTTTATATGGCAGGAGTGAGTTTTCTTCCTCTTCCCACATGAATATGCTAGCTATATCTGTGTGGTATAGAAAATACTTTAGCACTGGAATACTTTTCTCTGAATATAGTCTAAAATCTTTTGTTTACTTAGAAAAATGTATTACAGCATTTTGAAGTCCCAGGACAGGACTATGGAACTATTTTGATTCATGCAGACAGCTTGGTTCTTTTAGGTGTAGGGGAAAGAGGAACAGCTAGCAAATGAGTGGAGGGAAGTAGCACAAGAACATTTTGTGTACTTTTCCATCTAAGATATAACAGGGTTTGGGAAGGTTTTTAATCCATAGTGTTACCCAAATCCACGGGGAACTCATTTTGAAATTAAATATACCAAAGCATTTATGATTTACAAAGAGGGAAAAAATAAGAGCCTTCAAAAATATCTTGTGTTTGATCTATTTGTCGCTATGAAAATATTGACAGAAGGCGAAAGAATGGCCTTCATTTAGCTTATTATTGTTGGCTTGCTTTAATGCTTTCTTATTAAGAGCAAACTCCCATTTAGATGTGAGATTAACTCTTTCACTGTTGCAAAGGAATAAAATACTGAAATTTGGAACATAAAATTCCTGCAAGTAAGGATTCTAACCTAGGTAATCTTTATGTGATTCCTACTCAGAAATGTGTAATGTATGAGAAAGAACCTTTTAAAAGTAAATATATATATATATGGAATAGTTTATGCAAAATGTATGCTTCAAAATATCTTTAAAAGCAGCCTCTTCTGTAAACTTAGAAACATGGTGTTAATTACACATTCATAAAAGTAGTTCAGAAAATAAATATTTTGTGGGGAAAAAAGGAACATTAAAAATCTTACACAGAGTCTGCATATGTAGTCTCAGGATAAATCCTGAAATAAGGATCTGTCTTCACTGAAGTGTTAACTAGAGACCCAATTCAAATATTACTGGTAACTAATTGTCAGTCACCCACAAAAACCTCCAGTTTTGTCAAGTGGTGCTTTTCACTTGAGTCAGCTAGTCCTTCGGCTTCGGAAGCCTGTTTGGAAGAACAAGTGCTACTGATGTTTAAATTGGTAATGCAATAGAGAAGTGGCGAGAGACTTCAAACTTGAGTTAACACAGTGCATCAGCTGCTAATCCAGTCATGCTGTGCTGCTAATCAAATCATTCTGGTAGTCCAAGCTCTGTTTTCCAGTGTAGTCACTGTCACAGAAGTAAGAACTAGGTTGAAGTCTGTGCCAAAAATGCGTCTTAGCAAAACTTACCAGCTTCTGGCTGGCCAGTCTGGGTCCCAGAAACTGTCTGCATGTGGCAGTACAAGGGATCAGCTTCTAAGACAGATAAGCCAGTCCCTTGCAAACACCATGCTGCACTGGCTGTGCTGCTGCTATTAGTGGCCATGCTTGCTAGTTTGAAGGCCATTCAGGTTGTTAAACTCATTAAGGTTGGCAGGAGAATGATTACCTAGCTCTAGGTTAGTAATGTGATGCCTAACATTGCAGAGGCAAACCTCTTTCGTTTAAGCTGTCTGTTAAGAAGTTTACGCTGTCGGTTGTTGCTCTACAGAGAGACAGATGCTACTGCTGCCATCCCAAAATTCCTAAAAGAAATTGGTAATTTGAACTATTTATTCCATTAAATTCCCACTGAATTAGCATTAATAATAAAAGTAGCTGTATTGTTATCACTGGAGTATCTGAGGAAGCCTGTTGGCTAGAATGTCATAAGAACAGGAATGTCTGTTGGGATATTTAGTTTCATCTCCGTCGACAATGTGTGGTTGTTCTCTTTTGTAAATTTTCTGTTAACTGTTAGTGGACTGTGTAACTTTGTAGAATAGGTAGCAGTTACTACAGGCCAGCACAAAGCACACAAAAGTCTCTATCTGAAGAATGCCAACATGCATGGAGAAATTGGAAAGTTAGCTCTAGTGAGCTAGTGAACAAGATGTTCACATTTTCCTTCTCATAATTTCCCACTGGGCTTTGTTTTTTGTCACTTACCAATACATTGCTATGTCTCTGTAACTGAGAGTAAACTTTAGGATTCCTTCTTAAACTATGAGGACCTCTTCCTGCAAAACCCCATCTCCTTTAGCTCATCTGTGTAGTCTTGTTTGAAAGCTGTTTGGTCAGATGTTCAGGATCAGCTTTGCCTCGGCACTTCACAAAGTTTTCATCACTACCTCAAATCAGAGTTTAACTGATGCCTTGTTCACAGTAGGTATAGAGCTCTTAGTGTTTAAGACTGTAGCATTACAACACTTGCATTGTGCATTGTGTTATGCATATTTTATTGGAGTTCAATTAATAGACACGATTTTGACTAGTTTGCCATGGGGACACAGAATGTAGTTATGGATGTAGTAGGTATTGGTAATAAAGCTTATAATAAGCAGTAAGCTTGTGTTTGGAGTTGTGGACTAGACATACCACTTCCACGCAAAATGCATTCACTGTGCAGGGTTCTCCTTTTGTTTTTTACTTCTTGGTTTCTTTTTGTGTTGTATTTTGTATCTTTGGAGTTGGAGAGTAGATTTCTTTGTCACAGGAACCTACAGTATAAAATACAGGGGGACATCGCTTTATTAAAACAATTCTTTTAGTTGTCACGGCAACAGGTCTTACATAAATGATGAAGAGGAAGTATATAGAGAGATACATTCAGTCATAGTGATAAATCCACTATTTTTTAAACGAACAAGGAGGCACACTACGGTTTGGTTTTGTAGTTCATTTTATTCCAGATTATTTTTACAACTTGAGTATTATCCAGGTTCATAGTCAAAATTACAGCACTTGTATACTCACAGTTGTATCAGTTTCACTCTCTCTGGCGTATATAACAATTAAGCTCCTCCATTAGGAAACAGATTTATCAAAAATGAATGCAGAACTACATACTAAAAAGCCAGACATGATACTTTGTGGTTGTCTGCAAAATACTTCTATGCCCTTCTCCAAAACTTCACTCAGTCAGATAGGCAGCAACTACAGCATGAGGGAGAATGCTGTAGTGACCCTGAGCTTGTCAGTTTGAAGCACTTTTTAACAAATATTTAATTTTCTCACAACTCAGCTGTGTTAAAGGATAATTGGAGACTTGGGAGGGCTTGAAGGGGGATGTTTTTATAGTATCAGCATACATGATTTCCAGCATTTACAAGTGGTTAAGGAATAGTTCACCAAAGAAGTGGAACCCCAAAGCCCAAAACAATGCTGACAAAATTAGGATTTTTTTCTTTCTCTAGTGATTTAAAAGTAAAATCAAATTTAAACAATATTAGTATTAGTACACTTACAAAGATGTGTCAAAGAAATATGACATATTGCAATTAACATCCTTAATATTTTTATACCTATTACTTCATTTTCAGTATGATTTCTGAACTGCTGTCCTAATTTTTGCCTGTCATTTTTCAGTCTCTATTCTCATCTGTCCACAATAATTTCTCTTTTCCTTTCATATTTTACCTTTCATTTTTCCACTTTAAGTCCTTTACTTTTTTTTTTTCTGCATGCCTAAATTCATTTTCTGTTTTTCTCTTACAACTGTAAGGTCTTCCTGTTTTCAGTACTAGTAAGAAAAACCCTTTCAAAATATACCATAAATACTTTACAGTATATGATTATTCCTATTCTAATGTACAACAAACCAAAGCTGATAGGTTATATGGCTTCAGACCACTGGTCCCAATGCAAATGGTATTCTTCCACACTCATTTCCCTCTGGCTTACAGCCTGCTCTTTACTGTGACCAGAAAACTGGGGCTGTGCGAAGTTCAGCATCAGCTGGCTAACTGACACCAAGTATCACAGAGATTCACACTGTCAGGAACTAATATGATACGCCTCATGGAAATGCTGAAAGTACTTGTTTCATCAGACTTGAAAACTTGCATTTACAGAGGAGACAACTGAAAAGTGCTGTTTTACGATAAATACTGCTTCAAACCTTAAACCCATGCAATTGTTTTGCCTTTTTAACAGTTGTCCAAATTTAAGGGCTAACACCAACTTCTCTTTCATGCCCTCCTGACTGCTGAAAGTAAGCCTTGATAGCTTTGGTGTAGGCTGCAGTACATCAGGTTTTCCTGTGGGGATGGCACTGTATAATTTCTAGAAATATGTAAGTAATTGCAAAAACAGGAGCAAGCAGGGAAGTTAACAAGGACTCTACAGTCTACCCACACATTCCTCACTTAGGTAAGTCAAAAGTGTAATACAACTGTGCCTCCATCATACCTCCCTAATGTTTTTATTTAAATGAAAGTTGAACGGTGGGGTATGGAGACTTCTGGTTTTCTGAATGTCAACAGGTGAAAATCAGTGTATTTATTTCCCAGGAGCTCATGCAAACATTTTTTTCTTAATCTTTGTCTTGCTGTGTTTAAGTTTGCAGCTGCTGGATTCTGCTTTGAGTCTCAAGTTCAAAGGAACCCAGAAACTCTTTCTGAAATATCACAGAAACCACTGAACTTCACCTGGCTTTGCAAGGAAATCTTGTGAAACCACGAGTTTCCCACACTTCCAGTGTGAAACCTTATGTTAACTCAGAGCTTTTTTCTCCCATTTCAGATCCTCCGAAGGATCACAACCCTTAGGGAACTTCTTCACGAACTTTGGCCTGTTTTCAAGTTTGTAACAAAACTCAGAATTCTTTCCATGATTTTGGGGTTTTGTAAGAAAAGCAAAGCACAACTGTAATCCATGTAGCTTTTAAATCAATGGGTTTAGAGATGGTTCATAACCTTTGAACATAGCATGTGTGTACTAAGCTTGGCAGCCATCCTTATTTTGGCAGGTTTGTTCAAATTTTGAAAGAGCTGTCCCACCTGTTGTCACAGCAGTATGGCAGATTGCTGGCCCCACTGCAAAGATACAGGATGCTGCAAAATAAATGTCTCAGGGAAATAACATCTCTCGTAAAACACAGGGGGCTATATTGTGTTGTAAGACTCAGCCTTCACTGGGGTGCTGAGGGGGTTGTGTAGCAGCTGGGCTCATCAGATGCATCTCTCACAGGGCTGACGGCAGCACCGTTTGGAGTGGGACCTCCACCACATGTTAACAGCATTGCACTTATGCCCATCCCGGATGGCTCTGGCTTGGCTGAGGGTACAGACTGCAGTAATAATTCTCTTTCTGTCCTCTTATATACACTACAGGTCTAGCCAGCCCAAACAAATCTCCTTTCACTTGCTTTATCTCTTACTTACTTGTAAGGGAAGGTTCAGTGTAGGTTGGAAATTTCTGACATGTAAAGGCACAGAGAGACACAGTGTTACTGGTAGGTTTGTCACAGTCATATGTAAACTGTAGGCCAAATTCTTCCTTTTTCTGAGAACATTTTACCTCCCTGTCTCTGGGGGTTCAGAGTAGTTTTCTTTCAATGCAGCAAGGCACACCAGCTTCCTCCTGTTTACCACCAAGGGACAAAGTTTCAATATATGCCTCCCCAGACTATTTATTTATTCATCCAGGTAGCTGGTTCACTCTGCTGCCTGCATCCCAGATATGGTGACCTAACTTGTGGCTTTTGAGTGCTGGCCATATTTTCCCATTCAGTTGACCTCCTTCCTTGTCTACTTCGTGACTTGGTTTGTTGAATATCAAGCGTTATGCCGGAGTGCAAGTCTTTGTAAGAAAAGAGAAGCAGAAACATAGATATATTGCTTTAGCCTAGCCTCTTCTAATGTCAATATACATGTATTATGCCTGTGATGTTGGCAAGCCTCTGTAGTTATGCCTTACCTGCTCTTTTTGTCATCTATTACAGATACATCAAAGTCAGAAATACACTAAAATGAATAACAACTTTTTGTTATATAATTTGAGTGTTTTTTAAACTATATCCCCATTTTCAAACATAACATTAGTCCAGTCTGTTTGCTTGTTTTCTATCATGAAAAAATGTAAGCAAAATCCCCTCAACCATGTTTGATTTATAGAAGGATGAAAAAACCATAGTTTTTTTTGTTAAAAGTTGTAGTTTGAGTTTTTTTGTTGTTGGGTTGGGTTGTTTCTTTTCCTTAGGGAGCAGTATAAAAATGTCTAAATGTCTGAATCTTTAAACCTAAAATTTGGCAGGTACCTAAATCTTTAATAAGTTGCATGTGCTCTGCAGTTTTTTCCTAAAGATTTGCATATTTGTTTCCTAGGATGCATCAGTCACTAATACTTCTAGGAACAGTCTGGTAGGCACACAATTTAAAAAAAAAAAAAAGGAAGGTGCTTACTAAATTTTGGATTTTTTTTTGCTTTCATTCACTATGGTATTACCTTCTTTTGCTTTTGCTATTCCTAGCTTATTACAAATTAGAATGAAAAGTTATCTGCAGAGGCAGAGGTAGATTCCCTTTAAATGTTCATTTGCTGGTTTTGGTGAAAGTGCTTTAAAAGCTATGCTGAGCATTTTAAAGTTCCTGGAGCTGTAATAGAAAACATTAGTGTCTGGACTTTCAAGGGAAGAATGTGGTTAGGATTATAGCAACTGAGTCACTGTCAATGGGTGGTCTTGAATCCATATGGTACACAGTAGATAGGGACACAGAAGAGCCTTTGCTTCGGTAGGTGAAAAGCTCTACTCAAGATAAAAAAGGGCCATGCTAGACTATATTTTACCTGCATGGGGCTTAAATATGGTTGGGTTGCATCTCAGTGTGGCTTTGTTTCAACTTTGCAGTAAAGTAAGATAAAGGATCTGCTTAAAAGCTCAGTAGCTGTAATGTTACATGCTCCTTTTGGCTCCTCAAATTTCTTCTTTTCATTCAGTGCTTTTCCATTGTTGCGTTTAGCTTTTAATGAGACAGTTACAAAATGTCTGCCTCACTCTGACCGCCATTTTGTAGCCTGATTGTTGGATAATGAAGACTGTGAGAAATAGAAAATAAACAGCATGGCATGGAGAAGATTTCAAAAGGAGTACAAAATCTGCATGTTTTATTTAGACGCTTAATTGTTGCCGACTGGCTGCATTTAAACAAGCGGCTTTACAGTGTCTGGAAGAAGACCAGCTCCCGAATTTGAGGAGCTGACCTTGGGTAGATGCCATCAACTGTTCTTTTCTATTGGCATGAACGTGCTGCTGGCAGGATCTCCCTGTAGCTGCAGTCACTAACCCGCCTCTGACTCAGAACCTGCTTGCATTGCACTAGGCCACCAAATCATGCCGTTTGTTCTGAATATTTTTCACAGCCCCTTCAACAACAGAGATTTGATCTAGAATATATAGGATGTTTAAAAATAAGGACCTTCAAAATCGCTATCATTAAGCTTCTCCCATAGAGCAACATATAATGTTCAGAAAAAGGGGAGGAAGGGAGGCTTCAAGTTTGCTGAAAGCAAACTGAAAATGCACTACGGAAATTGAAAGGATACTATGGAATTGTTACTGTGCTCCTATGGACAGGGTGCTAACTGTGTGAGGAGTGCAGTTAACAGAATTTACGTGCTTCCTATATGAAAAACTCCTTTTTGTGTGTAGAACGTGGGCAAGGGGGGATGGGGAAGGACTCTTTACATTCACAGTAGGGTGTATATTCAAAGCTGTTTAAAATTCTGCCGTATCTTAATGATAATAGTTAATCCCAGTATCAGAACAGTACTTCTATTTTTAAAATGTAATCAATCAATCATTTTAATACATTGTGCCCTTAGTGCCAAACATCTCAGAAAGCGGTGTGTACAGTAGTGAAAATAAAGCATGTGAAACTGCTTCTATAGAATCATTCTTCCTTTCTTCCTCACCCATATATGTACAGTAAAATCTCAAAGCTGCAAGAAATATCTGGAATTACATAATAGTGACTAAGTCTTCCAAACAAGACCAGTTGCCATGTAAGGAATGTGGTCACAGACTGAGCGAGGAGTCACAGACTGACTGAGGATCTCTCTAGAAAAACTGCATATGCTGGGCTTTCTTGGGTTTTGTCGTTGGCTTGTGGGGTAGGAGGTACATTCAGATGCTTGACTTTCTTTTATGAGGATTACACTGAAAATTGCTTCTTTCCATTTTTTTTCTCAAGACTACTTCCTATGTCTACCATGCTCTTTCAGAAAGTTGTTCATATGGATATAATAGAGATTGTAGGTAATTTAAGTTCAGTTTCTGCCTCTGCCTCAGTGATACACACAAAAGCACAGTATCTGATTATGCATATGTTCTTCACATGCAAAATAAGGATTAATGCTTCCCTATCATTAGTGCTTATAAGTTAGGTTGAAGTTCCTCCCATGCACTCCAAATCACCTATCACTGTTAGCGATAAAAATGTGAACTACATGACTCAGTCATGTTAGTGGTGTATTAACTGGGAGGATTTTTAAATACTTGAATGTAAAAGTATCAGCCCCATATTCAGAGAATAACCAACTACAATGAGAGCATGCTTATATAAGCATATTATCTACATTTTTACTCACGTGTGGCTTCTCTCAAAAGTGAGCCTTTTCTTCGGTCACTCACTTTCTGAGACTGAGCCTCACCCAGTGTGTTGATCAAAGGCTTTGTGTTTTTTAACCATCAGCAAGAGACAATGATGTTTTCAGTCATCGAACTGATAGGACCATTGTGCTGGACTATCCTTCATTTTTTCATTGTCTCTTTAGGTTCTTGTCATGCCAAGAGTCCTCCATGCCAGCAGGCCTCTATGTCTGCAGAAGTCATTGCCAGTCTGTATTAGTTCTCTCTTAGGTACTCTAGGAGAGTACTTCTTCCAGGTTTGGGTTTTTCTTTGTTGTTGTTGTTGTTTGTTTCTGAAGAGCACTCATAGGCAGAGAAGGTATGTAGATGATATGCCTTTTTCTCATTTACAGTTACCATTGCTGCTCTGTTTGTTGGTGTGGGTTTTTTTCTTAAATCAAAGTCAGGGCTGTAGTGTGCTTTGCACAGTCACCATGGGGAGTTTCTTAAGTAAAGTTAACTACATGCAAGTATAACAAAAGAGTTGGTCGCAATTGTTACCAGTGTTTTCATTTACATGTTCCACATGCATCTCAGCCAGCTTCCATTTCACAAACTCACTCTGTTTTTTGTCTGCCACTGTTTTAGTCTTTGTTCATTGTCTGTGTTGAACAGAATGGAAATCTGGTGGCACTTGAGTCAAATTTTATATTGATTTCTGATTTTTTTTCATCTGGTATTTTTTTCTTTCTGTACATATGAAATACTCCTTCTTCGAGAGTTTTATCCATTATATGTTGCTGTCCTGGTGTACTCACCTAAATACTGCACTGAAGATCAAAATGTGTTGATGTTAGATTTTGAAGAAAGATGTGTTGAACCCACTGCCGTCAATGAATAGTAAGGACAACAAATGCATGTAGTTTGGATCAAGCCTCTCTGCGGACTCAGGCACAAGGCTGCCCAGTTTGTGAATCCTTTATTGGCTTAGGTTGCAGGATAGTGGCAGATCTGGTTGTACAGGTAAAAGAAGAGTCCAAAACTTGGAGCATCTTTGGTGTTCCAAATATGGAAAAGGCTTCCAAGCTTCTGCAGGTCTCATTCTTTAACTTGAGTGCCTGAATTCCACTAAAACCTTCCTTTAAATGACTGTGCACTTCTGCATACCTGTGTCTTCCCCCTTACTCTAGTCATAATGTCTGAGAACTTATGAGGCGCTCTCTGCCCAAAATCATCTCACATGAATTATGAATTAATTTCAAGCATTTCTGTTACCTCTTCAGTAAAGGGGGAAATTCTGAAAGAGATTTGAGGTTTCAGCTGAACAGTATTTTCCACAAATAGGTATTTATATAACAAAAAATAACTCAGTGCAAAGCAAGTTCACTTGAGGTGAAATTAGCGACAAAGGAATGAATGATCTGGAATCAGATCATAGGTTACAGAGATAAGACATCTGGATTTCTAGTCAATTCTCTGAAGGAATAACTAGGAGTTAGTAAGGTTTGCTTTCCTCTTACAGAAGGCCATTTTTTTATGCAGTGTCTCAAATTAGCTTCCTTAGGGGATTAATAATTGTTTTTTCCATTAATTCAAAATAGCCACCTTGGAACTGCAAGGCAGCTTATGACAGTACTTCTTAGCCTTATGATTTTATAACTGTAATTTTTCATGATTTCTACATATAAAGTCATCCTTCCTAGGGACAGCTGTCCCAGCAAGCAGAATATGATAATTGATGCCAAGACTTATTTAAAATATTTCCTGCTTTGAAAATTCATATCTTAGGCAGTATCTCAGAAGAATTTTTTTAAGTAGCAATAATGAGGGCCTGTATTTCTTGTTTGTCTATGGCAGCAAGGGACTGGATCCACTCGATCCATTCCCATGGCATGTTTCATTTTAAAAGGCAGCAAGCATGTTCTTCTGCTTCCTTGAGATGTGTCTGCTATGTTGACATCTGGAAAGCAGCCATACAAGGTTCCACACATAGTTTTTGCAAACACCATTTGCTGGTGGAATGAGCCAGAGCAGACACCTCTTTTGGCAGAACTTTGTTGCCATCTATTTTTAGTTGAACTCTACTACATCACATTACTGTGTGTAAGCCACCAGGAGTGTGGCTCGTAGGCAGGCACTCAAAGACGGAAGGCAGGCTTTCTGTCTGCACAGTGGCTGAAGTGTTCAGGGGTGAGTTATCCACATGTTCTGTGACTTGCCTCCTTCTCATTAATGTAATGTCACAAACTGTATTCTTGGTTGACAAACAGAAATGTAAGTGGGACTTGCACTGTCGTTTTTGTTACCCTCATGGCACATGGGAGCACATACAAACTTTAGAGGACAATGCTGGCCAGAATATGCCCATTCTGAATTAACAGAAATGATATACTCTTAACAGAGCATGCATACAGAACAATGCATACGGTAGCTGAACAGGTAGATAACTCTGGGTTTGGGTCTCTCAGCTGAGGTCCATTAGGTGATCTAAGGACTGTTGACTATTATTCTGCCCAAAGCAGGAAGAAAAAGGCCTACAGTTTCTTACCCTAATTGACAGGGCAGCAGAAAGGATGAAAAACTCTGTAGATTCCCTGCAAAATTTCACAGTCTCTGTTTCCATATGAAAATGCCTTTCTCAGATGTTTGCAGAAATAGTTTATTTTTGCTGGTTTTGATGCTCATTATGCTTTTGTATGTGATTGTACCTTTGTATGTCAGATAAATCTAAAATTATATGTTTTTAGTTCATCATACCAAAATACCTATGGCATAAATGAAAGACTGGGGTATACTAGAGTATACTGTTAATATATGTTCTGATATTCATCATACAGTTCCATGCTTTGCTTGCATGAGTGGTAGAGGACAGCCTGTCATGGTGGAGTGTCAATCAAATGTCTTGATTTTTTTCTGAGTGTTTTCTGAGATGTTGGATATAGAAGGTGCATGGCACTCAAAAGTTTGAGTTGTATTTGAATATTCAAAGTCCTGTTTGTGCAAAATATATTTACTAAACAATTGTCTGAAGCTCCTAAACACATAAAGAACTTCCACATTTTTATTTTTTTTTTATGAAGACGCTTGGGTTTATTTTGTAATTGATTGTTTTTTGTTGTTGTTGTTATTTGTTTTTGTTTTCTTTTTAAGTTAAGTAAGAACTTTCCCCTTTTGAATGTAGAGTGCAAGTTTTTGCCAGGATTTTGCAAGCAATTAGCTTGCACAGTGTTTGGACACTCAGCAGGTCTCTACAGATCAGCAGTGGCTAGGAATGTAAGCCAGTGCCAGGTGAATGGCTAGCGTTCATTCCTTTCCCATAGTTAACGTCAAAGGGTCAGAGATGATCACATCAGTTTTTTAAACACAATTTTAAAAATTGCACTGACTATGTTTCCAGAAGTAAAAAAGCTTGTTAACATTCTGCATTGGCTGTGTTAGGTTTCCTGTGGTGATGATTTTTTAATTGGGTATTTTTTGGTCTGATTATTTGCTTCTCAGCATTACTTTACTGAAATCATTAATTTAAAAAATCTCAGGGAGAAAACCCCGAAAAAATGCCAGTCATTACCATTGTTTCCCCTTGATATTAGACACCTGTTTTCATGTAGCAAGAAGCATTTTTTTTGCTTCTACTTCATCAGGTCCCAGTTATAATAATGTCTGTAGCATGAGTAGATAGGGTTTTGATCTGGTCTGGTATCCAGACACAGCTATAAAACTTCAAAAATTATTGTGTATGCTGTACCAGTCTTCCTATCTATATGGATTGCTTTTGGATAACAGATCGTCCTGAGAGCACTTTTCGTATTAGAGAAGATATAAATGATTTCTTTGTGTATTTTCTTATGCCTTATTGAGTCGATCCTATGTATTATGTTCCTATCTTACTCTAGATATTATAAAATACCTCATTTACTTGCTTCATCATTCTTCATGCGTTGTGGATAGTTGAAGTCATGACAGTCCTATTCATCCTTCCTACTTTAATACTTTGTAGTAGGTTATGTTTACATTAGAAAGATCATATTTTTTTCTTCCATGAATTACCAAGTAGGAGAGTGTTGTACTTATTCACAGGTTAGATGATTCATTAGTGATGGAATATGGTGTTCCCTTCTTAAATGAATGGGCTGCTTATTTACAACATTCAGTGTTGTAGCTGTGTTTCCAATGATGATGATTTGGGGTTTGGTTTCTTTTTTTAGCAGCTAAGGATCATTCTAGCAAAAAATTGTTGGTAAGCCACAAACCAACCTTGCAGGGTCCTGGTTTCCTAGCAGCCTAGCCTTTTGTACAGACAATATCAGCTCTCTTTGGAGGAGTCAGGTTAGCATGCTGCAAAAATCAAAAGACTAAAATGTTATTGAAGAATTCAGCAAGTCTGAGAGACTTTTGTGCTGAATCTTTGCATTTACAAATTCTCATTCACTTGAAAAAGTTCTGTGAAAGTCTGTTTACAGTGGTGATTAAAGTATTGTGTATTCAAGATGTTTCCTACTGGACAGGTTCAGTGAGCTTTCTCTGAAATAAGTCAGTGTCCATCCAGTGGACAACTGTGCTCCTGCAGTATCCAGCAACTCAATTAGAGTGTGTTCTGGGTGTGAGGGATTATCATACCCTAGCATATATAAGTACTAATGTTCTTAGAAGAAAAATTACTCCACTGCAGACTTGCTGTGTCCCAGCTTATCATCCACATTTTATTTAAATATCTGTGGCATTTTTGTTTGTTTTGATGAAGGTGCTTTCTCCGTGCACTGTTGATGCTGCAAGACATGGAAATTAGGAAATTTGTATTTTAACTTTTCCACAGCACCATAGAAGATTGTGGAAGATGTGCATTTGACAACATAAATGGTATACAAAAATGATGCATGTACAGTATGTGGACAACGAAACATTTAAATGATAGTAGGGAAAGTTACGTTTTTAGATTTCTTAGGTATTATGTGTTTAAATGCTGAACTTTGACATTGCATGAATTCTGGATTTTTTTAGCTTGCTTTTTCTCCCTTGCTTGCTTGCTTGCTTTTTATTTTACTGGCTCTGATTTTCTGACCACAATAAAGCAGACAGAATTACTTCATGTTGAGAACCTCGTTAATTTTATGGCCCGTTTTCACATGGAGATCAGCTTTTATTCCCCCCTCACTCTTTATTCTTGATTCAATTGTCAGTAAGGTTTGTTAAGCAAAAACACTGGATGTATTATGGGAAGAAATCTAATCAATGCAGCACCAAGGGACAGTCCTTCAGAATCCTCCCTAGTGACTGTGAGCCAGACTAGAGGTTACTATGAGGTTACTCTGTCTGACTTTAACCAAAATACCCATCTACTTCTGAAAAGGCTGCCTGCAGCCTTGTGCATGTGTAACAGAAGCCTCATTAATGTAAGCTCCCAATATATATACACCTGTTTTGCTAGCCCCCAGCACAGAGCCTGTGTTTCCTATTTTAAACACTTTGCATGTCTGTCTACATTCCCTTCTGTCTGCAGTTGCTCCAGTGTGGTACTGCAGAGCAACTCGTATGCAGTACCTCCAGGGAATGCAGAAGGCTAAATAAAGTTGTGGCAGATGTCAGTGGACTTTGCCAAACACTATTTTTCAAGTTAGATAGTTTGAAAGATTCATTGACTAAGCCAGACTTTGTAATACAGAATTAGCCTCATTAAGTATACATTTCTTTAACTACTCCTTTATCAGGTATCGATGAAGGAAATTGCGTTGACAAACGTGGGAAATTTTTATTTGATTGGCAAAAGTCTGCTCCCAAAACTTCATCCCCAAACCCTAACTCTCCTTTTTGTGTATGGAGTTTAACTCCTCTTAGAGTTAAATTCTTTGAAAAATGCAGCACTTCCTTAGGGCTGTTACCTGTTTTGGCTCTGAGTTCTAAAAAATCATTTGACAGCAAAATTACTGTAAGCTGAACTTTTCCTCTTTTATGAACTATTTGTTCAGCACATTCCAGAATAGGGTTTTAACTCAAGAAGTTACATATCTTCTTTGTTAAAGACCAAAAAAAAAAAAAAAAAAAGATCAAAAGCAGTATAAGATACAACTGCTGATTCAGTATAGGAACAAAGCCTTAGAAAACCCACTGAGCCATGTTCCCTCTGGCTGCCTAGCTTGGTTTTCCCAACCAATGCACAGGGAATCAGTTGTGTCAATACCTCTGATAGGTCCTTGCCATATTTTGCAAAAGGAGCAATAAGTTTGCTTCACACAGCTCTTGAGGAAAGCATGGTGGTCCCCCAGGCAGGTCCAAAGATGCTGCGAAACAGTGATGCTCTGGTACTCGCACCCAGGAGCCAGCAAGTCACTCCTAGCCACACAGGGGTTGGTCACAGGGGACACGCTTCTGGTGGTTGTGTGGCTCCTTGTTACACCATGTGTAGAATGACATTTCTGTAAGCAGGCACATCTGCTATTGCATTCACACTTTTCATAATTGTTTTCACAATGCACACTTGATAATGTCTGTTTTATTTTTTTTTCCAAAGCCTTTTCTGTAGAAAATTTCAATAGGGCATGAATCCTAGCTCTAGATATTGATGGCTACCAATTTCTGCTGTGAAATGTGCTCTGCGGTGAATCAGAGAAGCACTATAGGAACTGAATTAACTGTACTTCAGTTTTAGCATTTCTCCATCTGCAGTGATGGTCTTGCTTGTATTCTGTTGCAGCAGTTGATTGTGAATTATTACAGCCTGAGAGATATCTGGCAATTTTGATATGCATTTATATTAAGCATAATTTTGGGAAGCACAGTATCCTCTGTTAAAAATCCTAAGTACTTAAAAATTCCCAATCTGGAATGGACCAAAGGTCTGTCTGGCCTACTGACATGTTTCCAGCAGTGGTTAACATAAATTAAAAGTGGTATGATATGCATATATACAATAAACTAAAAGTTGTATGTATATGCAATAAACAGGCAGAAGTGGTGTGGTTATTCAGGTTAGTCACACTGCATATTAGAAATCGTCTTGGTCTATAGTTGCCATTGGCCAGTGGATTCTTATGCTAAAATCTTATTTTAGCCTATGGATCTGCACAGTGCATCTTGTCAAACGCTAAATGTGTCTGGGGTTAAGTCCACACATCCCAGCCATTTGCAAATGATCTAATTGTATGAGCTTTCATCTTCAATGACAGTAAATAGAAGATTGCTCAAATAGAGTCAATAACTGTCTTAATTATTTTTAGTAACCTGCTTCTTTACGTAATGGTTTTGATTTGTCTTGATTATTTCCTTTTTATGTCAGAATAAGACCCATTTTCACAGAATCACAGAATCATCTAGGTTGGAAGAGACCTCCAAGATCACCTAGTCCAACCTCTGACCTAACGCTAACAAGTCCTCCACTAAACCATATCACTAAGCTCTACATCTAAACGTCTTTTAAAGACCTCCAGGGATGGTGACTCAACCACCTCCCTGGGGAGCCTATTCCAATGCCTAACAACCCTTTCAGTAAAGTTCTTCCTAATATCCAACGTAAACCTCCCCTGGTGCAATTTTAGCCCATTCTCCCTCATCCTGTCACCAGGCACGTGGGAGAATAGACCAATCCCCACCTCTGCACAGCCTCCTTTAAGGTACCTGTAGAGAGCAATAAGGTTGCCCCTGAGCCTCCTCTCCGGGCTAAACAACCCCAGTTCCTTCAGCTGCTCCTCGTAAGACTTGTTCTCCAGACCCCTCACCAGTTTTGTTGCCCTTCTCTGGACACGCTCAAGCACCTCCATGTCCTTCTTGTATTGAGAGGCCCAAAACTGAACACAGTACTCAAGGTATAGGAATTCTTTTAGTATGTCTGGGTGTTTTGTGGACTTTGACTGTGGAAGCATTTTTTTTGTTGTTGATAGAAGGGATGGAATGTCACAAAAATTTTCCTTTTGTGAAGTGTTTTAGTAATGTTGCACACTTTTGGTCAGACCATAGAGCTAACAGGCATAGGAAGCAGGTTATAGTTGTCACCACACCCATTATGTCTTTGAGCAAATATCAGAGTGCTTATTCCAAAAAAGATTCATAGCCAGCACTTTCCTAAAATGGAATTAGCAGTGCCACTTCATGGAGGTCCTACTTGAGTATTGTCTACTGCATTTTAGTAGGGTTCATATCTGAAATGTCAGTCATGCGACTGCATTTGACCACAAATGCTCTTTTCTGCTTTTCAGACATTTTCTTACTTCCACTGAGATTATCTTGAACAGGTATACTAGAAATGGGTTACAGTTTCCCAAGATATATTTAGGAGATCACCCTTGCTTTTCTTGAAAGCTGAATAATGTTCCATAAAGTTAAATAACAAAAGTATAAGATCCAGAAACCTGACACTGAGGTCACCAAATGGCTCATTTAGAGCTCAAATCACTTTTTTGTTGACTCAGACTCCTATCGCAAAATAGCAAGTATTAGTAAACCATTTTAGAGCAATAAACTCCATTCTGGTCATGACAGTAGGGGTAACATCTTTGTAATTGGAAATGCAGATCTGTACTTCCAGTTGTGGTTAGGTTGTTGGTTAAGTGAACCACAGTTGGTCTCAGTGAACAAATTCTTTAGTCCACGTGAAACAGAAATGAGCATTTTGATTCTTTTACATGAGTGTTATTAGTTGGATAAGTTCAGGAATTTCTTTTTAATATAATTTTAATATTCTTAATAGTAGTTATTTATTTGAAACAAGAGTTTTTCTATGGGAAGATAATCAACAAACTGTGACTCTGTGAAACTTTCATGTGATGTATTAGATTAAATTGAAACCCAGTTGCTACAAGCTATGTTGACATTGTATGTTTCTGAAGAGAAAAATTTCCCTAAAGAGAACCACTCAGAGCACGTTCTTTGTACAAATTTGTTGTTCATATCAATCTTAGCATTTTCCACTTTTGAAAAGCAAGTATTTTCAGTCCATTAATCAGGTAGCATACACAGGGAGCCTTGGATATGGGAGAGGAAAAATTCTGAAATTCCTCAAAATAGGTGAGTCAGGAGTCTGGCCAGTACAGGGAGAAGGAGAAGGGAAAAGAAGAACCTGTGAAAGTTGTGAAATGCAATAGTCTGCTCACTTTAAATTGCTGCTCAGTAATGTTCTGCTGCATGGAGGAGATAATTCAAGTAAAAGTGAAGAAACGGAGTTCTGCATTCTGAAAGTAAGCTGAGAGGTAATGTAAATTGAAACTTACTGTTCTTGGTGTCAAGTCCTCAAAAAAAAAAAAAATTTGGAAGCTACTCTTCAAGAAGGCAAAAAGAAATAACAATGGTGTTCTGGTGTTTTGGTCAGTCTTGTGGTGGTGTTTTGTTTGTTTGTTTGTTTTGTTGTTGTTGTTTGTTTTTAATCAATTACAAAGATATTCTCTCCTTTCTGTCCATTAATGAACATCTTCCAATACTGTGCTGTGAATTGTGGCTTTTCCATTTTAGTGGACGGTATCTGTTAGTTATACAACATATTTGGCATTTCGCATTGCACTTCCATCATTATTTGTGAAAAGTACATAAACAAAACCATGAACTAAAAAGGAGGAGCTGAGTGTGGCTCTGCATGTATCTGCATGTTCTGATGTACCTGCATGTGTCCATTGAAATGGACTAGCTATGCTTCAAGTCACAAACCAGAGCATTTTCTTCTTCTGTTTTAAAAAACACATACTCCTAAAGTAGACTTTTAAAGCAACTGTTCACATCAGGATTATCAAGAAAGTACGGATTAACCTTGCAGAGTTAAAAAAGAAAAACTGTTCTTTACATCATACATAAAATCAACAGTATTTCAGATTGTACACAATCCTTCCCTCCCCCTAATGTTTTAGTCTTTTTTTCTTTTCCTATAAGCTACTATTAAAAATACCTCTTTGTGACCAAACTGATAAATTAGCCCAGATATTTTTAAAATATGGATTTAAGCACATAATAAACAAATAAAAACAAAAGACAGGAAATGTAAAAGTTTGTGCACAGCAGGGAAGCCAAAAGCTCGCATTATTGAAATCTGCAATGTTAAAAGGATGGCTTATCCCAATGACCTTCAAAAATATTCTCAGTTTAAGCTAAAAGAGGTACACTGATTTCCACTGTCAGCCACTAATCCATGAGGCACCCTTTTTTGGTGCTTTGGATTAGTGAGGAACCACCAGCAGCTCTGGGACTTCAGGTGAAAATAACTGTAGAGTAGCTTAACTACCTCCTTGTGCAGATATTAAGTACAAAGGACAATCAATTTTACTCTCTTTTCCAGATACGCATTATTGTGAGTTTCCTGGCTCTCAGGCTGTATCACTTTACTATCTCGAATACTGTACACACCTGCTGTTTGCCTTCTATTTTTTGCTTTTACTTGCAAGGGTAATACAGTTCTTGCTAAAGAACGTAGTATTTTTTGATCAGGGAGCAATATATCTGATGTTCAGTAATGTCCCAATTCAGAACAATACATAGAAACGTTTAATTTGAATTGCATATATAAGTAAGTCCTTGAAGGCCTTGAAGCATAGACTTAATGCTTTATCATAAAACGGACAGAAGTTTAATATGGTGTTTCTTGTTGTACGTTCTCATGCTTCAAGAAAAGAAATATCTGGCAACTGCTGCTCTTTGATTATGAATATAGGAGTGAGGTGGTTTCTTATTAACTCTCTCAAGAAGGAATTTAAGACCCAGTCATGAAAATACTGACATGACTAAGTTCTTCATGTCTAAACATCTGCAAGATTATAGTCTACTGTAATAACGGAACAGTCTGCAAACCATGTCTATAAAATCTCAGCATGGCACCATATCAACACATACTCTTTATAAAGTTTTAAGGCAGTCAAGTTTGAAGCGTTTCTTTATCTGCAGTATTTCTATCCCATCTTGTGTCTGGACTGTTTGCTGTCTGTGGGTTCCCATTTGCTGTATGGTTTGACTGAGGGTAAGGACTATATCATATACATTTTGTATAGTACCTGTATTCTCTTTTAAGGAAAAATATATGCATGCATTTTTCTTCTTTATTAATAAACCAAGTGACAATTTAAATAAATTATTTCAGCTGTGCAGAGTGGCACACAGATGTGCTAGCACATTTCATAGTAAGTTAAATAGAGAGCAAAGTATTACGTCACCAAAAGAGTAGAAGAAGAGGAGCTGATCTCTGATCACAAAAGCAAAATTAAGCATTGCTATGATGTTGGCTTTGACAAAAATAAGCCAGACTATTTTAGTACTTAGGTGAACTATGGAAGCAGCAAAAAATTTGAGAGACGTATAAAGGTAAACTGTGGAATGAAAGAGCAATAATGATACAGGTCAAAATAAAATTGAAAATTAGTTTGGGACATAATGCAAAAAGCAAAAAAAAAAATTATAGAAACATAGCATTAACGTGATTGATATCTTCAT